>NC_056731.1:1926486192-1926661192 GCF_019279795.1 Protopterus annectens | reverse complement strand
AGCCCGTACATGTATGTATGTTGCTGACTGCTGTGCATATGGGCAGAAATGTACAGTTCACTGTATCCGGCTATGAACACGGGAACTGGTTCTACCAGGAGTGGCACTGACATCACCATGCTCAGGGCCAAATGCGGTACTACTTGCTGATGGTGACTGGTGTCTACTGGGTTTGTGTCCCTCACGGGACCGCCCAGGACCATGTGCCCATGGACTGCCATGTTGTGGTGTGGACAACACCCTCCCTTCAGTAGTGCTGGTGGTACTGCCACTATGCGAATGTGACTGTGCATGGCCACATGCCCAGTGCCCTACTCCCAGGGGTGACTCATGCTATTGGACTGCAGGACTGAACCTCCCCAGCTGTAAAACAACATTAAAATAAAAATAAAAAAAGAAAAACAAAATAAAAAAAAAACATGAGTCGGAACGCAGCATATACATGTGTTGGTGAGTCCCCAGAATCTGGACTGCTGGTGAACCAGTCTGGAGCATGCACAGAGGAATCCAGACTGCTGGTAAACTAGTCCAGACAAAGTCTGCAGGCTAAGTGCTCTCGCTTCTGCTCAGTTTTGAGCCAACTGGCAACTTTGAAACAACTTGCTAACAAGGGCTTTCAACTTTAACCTTTGGCTTTTTTTGACTCTCCCTTAGGTGTGTGTGTGTGTGTATGTGTGTGTGTGTGTGTGTGTGTGTGTGTGTGTGTGTGTGTGTGTGTGTGTGTGTGTGTGTGTAATGCCCCAGTTAAATATACTTGGTGGCTAGAGAGAACTCAGGGAATATACCTGGTGGCTAGAGAGAACTCAAGGAATTTACCTGGTGGCTAGACTCAAACCGTGTGCCATGGGAGTAGGTAGCAAGAACTTGAATTTAATATCCACCACCACTTGTGAAAATTTTGCCTAATTGCTTTGTTCTTGTGAAATTTTTGCCTCTCTGTTCCTTATAAAATCTGTGGTTTTCTGGATTTTGAATTCACTAAATAATGACAGGCATTTGCATTTCAGACTTCATATTCTTCAGAAAGTACATGATATCACAAAACCTTTTATTCTAGCAATTTCTGTTTATAAGATCAATATTTGAAATTTGTCCCTGTTTTTGGGGCTGCATTCCCCCATTATTGACTTTGTCCATGTTTTTTGTGATAAGAGGTTGAGCGCTATGGTGAGAACTGAATTCACTGAATATGTTTAGGGGCTGTATTCCCCCATTACTGGCTTTGTCGAGGTGTTTTGTGCTAAGAGGTTGAGATCTATGGTGAGAATTGAATTCACTAAATTATAGCCATTTAAGTTTCAGTCTACCTGTCTTTCAAGAAACAGCTGATATGGCATAGTGGTATGTTGCTCTGACTGTAGTACACAGGGTCCTGTGTTCAAGATTTGGCAGCGAAATGCATGGTGGTAACACAGTGTTTTATTCTCACAACTTTCCAAGATTATACAAGCAATGTTTAAAATGTGTCCCTAGTTTTGGGGCTGTTGCCCCCCCCCCAATAAATTTTGGCATTTTCCAGATTTCTTGTGTTTCAAAGTTGAGAGATACAGTTGAGTGTCTAGTGGATTTTACAAGGAGCTGAGAGCTTGAAGAGAAGTTTAGTGCTGTTTATGCTGAGTCTGCTTGCATTGTTAATAGTACAACAGGTAGTGTACTTGCTTTTGATGCAGAAGGCTGTGGGTTATACTCCCACAATATATAGATGCATTGCTGATACTGTACTGTGTTGTACTTTTAAAGGGGTTGGATGCTGCAGTCCTGAGAATGTCCTCTTTGGCAGAGATACCTAGTAACGATGAACCTGTTTTCAGTTTACCATCCATTCCCTATTGCAATATTACTAGCTTATCAGTTTTTAATGTAACATAGGCAATTTATTCCTCAAGGGCAACAGGCACTTTATTTGTAGATGAAACAATGAAATATAAAGTTGTTTGCTAGCAGCAACCTCTTCATGAGTTACAGATCTCTTTAATGTGGGATTATTTAGATGACTTTTTACTTCTGCAGAAATTGTGCATATTTACTGATACTGGTGGATTGTAGAAGTTTGAGTAGATGTTTATGATGGAAATGGTCTGAATTGGGCAGTTTTGTCATTATTGGTGCATGCATTTTGTTTCATTGTTTACTGGAAATATGTTAAAAACAATAAATTTAAAACGCCCTCTAACAACTGTACTGTATTATACAAGGAATATAATTTAATACAATCAGGAAGGTGTATCAAAGAACACGTGTATGTTTCCTGTGCAAGGGGCCTATAATTTGAAAACAGCCCAAAGTTAATCTTTATCTGCCATTGGCCAGATGTATTTTCTTTGAATGTGGGTTTCAATGCTGTTTCAATGAATGTGAGTTTCAAGGGCAGAGAAGTTTTAATGCTAAGTCTATTTTCATTGTGAGACTGCATTGCTTTGTTCAACAGATGTCTATTAGTGTTTGTGTTGTAAAATGTAAAATAAAACTTGTAAATGAAATCCAAATCATCGTAAAAGTAAAGCAGTATGCACATTACAGTGTTTATGGTAAATGGGGCGAAATAGTCAAGTAGTGGGACATTGAAATAGTTGCAGGGGGGAGGCCCCATTTGACCATGATTTTGTCAGGGGGGAATGGCTCCAAACTCAGACAGCCCTGGCTGAACTATACCTCTTAACTGTCCAGATTTTTGCAGAATGAATAGATTTTTGCTTATTTTTGGTTTGTTCCTCATAAAATTTGTGGTTTTCTGGCAAATCATTTAGGAATGAAGTCACTAAATAATGACAGACATTGGGTTTCAGACTTCATACCCTTCAGAAAAATGCATGCTAAAGCAAGACCTGTTATTCTTTCAACTGTCTAAGTTTATACAAGGGCAATTTTTAGTACTGTTTATATGTTCCCCCAATATATTTGGCCTTGTCCAGATTTCCTGCATTGATGTACGCACAAATAAATTGTTTTATAGAATTAGGTATATGAAAACCTCTCAACTGTCCCCGTTTTTGGCTCAAAATGTTGTCTTCCCCTAATAATCCCTCCACAAAGTGGCAAATTTGGAAGAAAATGTGGAGGGCTTACAATTAATAAATAATTGTAATGATCAGAGTTATAGATTACTTTTAATTTCAGAAATGCATGTATATTCTCTTATTTTGTCAGCTGCTCAAGTTAACAGTACTAATATTAAAAAAATGTCCCTTCTTTTAAAGGTTCCCAGCTGTATTGTGTGGCTATTTTATATTTTTGCATCACATGTTTGGTCAGTTTTTCATAAAATTGTGGTTTTCTGGTAAATTAGTGGCAAATCATTAAAGATTGAAGTTAGAAAATAATGACAGACGTTTTAGATTTCATACACTTCAGAAAATTCATACTAATGCAAGACTTGCTATTCTATTATCTTTTCTAAGTTTATAAGTGCAACATTTAAAAAATGTTCTTATTTTTGGCCTTTGTCCCACTTCTGTTTATGGCTTTGTCCAGATTTCCTACTCTGAGCCTGAAAGGTATGACAAATGTGTCAGGGCCATCACCGTCAGCCAGAGACATTTCAAATTGTGACATACTTGTTGCACCCCACTCCCCCATGTAGTGACTCTTGATGTGTCCAAGCAAGGTAAGTGTGCAGAGTATCCCCCCATCCAAGGTAAACAGAAGTACTACAGTGGTTTTTCCTCTGTCCTTGATTTTGCAGAATGTTCTGGTTTTCTGTCATATTTTTATACTGTTGATTTATGCTTCTTCTTATTCAGAGAATGCATGTTGTTGTTGCAGTTCCTGTTGCTCTATTGTTAAGTAGCAATGATTTAATGACAATCAGTTAAGTTTGTCTAAGACTGTAAGATGCAAGTAAGCTTTAATAAGCATACTGTTAAAGAAATACCAACATTGAAAGCCTTTTTGTTGTTGCCATGCAGAGAATATTTACATAATTAGATCGCATATAAGCTTTAGGTATTGAAATGCATATGACAGTATTTGTAATAAAGGACAGGATTACAGTATTTTCAGAAGCTCATTACTTTATATACATCTTCAGGATTACATGGACCATGCTATCCCAAATAAAACCAAGACTCCTTCCTCAAGCAAGAAGAAACCAGCCTGGTGGACCCCGGCCATAAGCAAACTATACAATAAAAAGGAGGATACACACAAAAAAAGGCCAAATCTCAAGTAGAAAAATATTCCTTGATCAGCTTTAGTAAGAAATTGAGGGCCCTCATCAAGTCAACTAAAGCCAGTTTCGAAAAGAAAGTTGCCAAGGATGCTAAAGATAACCATAAGGCCTTCTATGGTTACATCAAAAACCTAAATGGCAATCCTCAGGTCTGTTCTGAGCTAGTACAAAATGAAACAAAATACGCTGACCCCACTGACATTGCCAACATCTTGGCTGACAGGTTCAGTGCAAATTTCTCCCCCCCTCACCATCTACAGGGCCTATTACTATTCCAGGGGATTGTGTAACTCCAATTATTACTGATACATTGGTTAAAAGGATCTATCTAAAGCTAAAAACACTGCCTCCATGGGACCAGATGGTGTCCTGGGCTGTGTCATACGTGAGCTCCAAAATGAATTAACCCCGCATCTGAATACCCTGTTCAGTCACAGCCTCTCGACAGGATATGTGCCCATAGAATGGCGCACAGCAACAGTGGTTCCGCTGCACAAGGGTGGGTCCACAACCGACCCTGGGAACTACCGACCAATAAGCCTGACCAGTCTGATCTGTAAGGCAATGGAGCGAATCATTATGGAACTCATAAATGGAGAGATTGGGAACCTCCAAACACTTGACCCCACACAGTTCGGCTTTGTCAAGGGCAGATCATGCCTCCTGAACCTGGTGGACTTCTTTGAGACAGTTACTCAGGCTATAGATAAGGGAAAGGAGGTACACACGGCTTACCTTGACCTTGCTAAAGCATTTGACACCATTCCACATTCGGGTATTATTGATAAACTCACCAACCTGGGCATAAACCCTTACGCCACAAGATGGATCACAAACTAGCTCTCAGACAGATCCCACAAAGTAAGAGTAGCGGGATCTATGTCTGAATCCAGACCAGTAACGAGTGGTGTGTCTCAGGGCTCTGTCCTGGAGCCCCTCCTGTTTGGCATATACTTCTCTGAAGTACAGGCGAACACTGAAGGGCTGTGGCTGACCAAGTTTGCGGACGACTGCAAACTGGGTGCTATAATAGAGTCTCCAGCCGACATGGATATCCTCCAGAAGGGCCTTAATGAGACTGATGCATGGTGTCAAAGCCATGGTCTCAAGCTAAATGCTAATAAATGCGTAGTAATCCCCTATGGAAAAAACAGGGTACCCGTGAACTACCACATAGGAGGTAACCCCCTGAAATCTGAAGTAGTAATAAGGGATCTAGGGACCCAAGTAGATAGTCAGCTTTCCTTTGATAACCATGTTGCCAAGGTGGTTAGAAAATCATTCTATGTGACCCATCTGATCACAAAAGGGTTTGCATCAAGATCTAAGGATGTAATGGTGCCCCTCTACTCTTCCCTCATCAGACCCATTATTGAGTACAATGCCCCAATTGGTATGTACCTGGCTAGGCATCTCCAGCAGCTGGAGAGACCACAAAGGTACCTCTCTAAGAGGATTACTGGGCTCATGCAGTTGCCCTATGCAGCACGATTGAAAAAACTAAGGCTTTTCTCTGTTGATTACCGCCTTCTTAGTGGCGATCTCTGTCTAACATACAGAGCCATGTCCAACCCAGAATTATTGAACATGCTCCATCTTAGCAAAACAAAATCCACTCAAGCTACATGCTCTAGGGATATAAACCTCAGCACAACAATGAATAGAACATGCTGGAGGGATAGATTCCCTTCGCAAAGACTTCCTTTGTTATGGAACAAGCTCCCAATCTACATAAGACAGAGCCCCTCACTATCACTCTTCAAGAGGAACCTTGACGAGTGGATGAGTAACAGAAAGTTCACACCAGGGATCATACCAACAGCTCTACTAGATAGGGGCCAAGGGTACTAGCTGCTAGATCAAGGGCCTAGGGAACTAACCAAAGGGGTGGTGAATACCGCACAATGTGGCTGGGCTAATATATGCCTTCGGGCAGATAGCCCAGTACCTACCTTTGAACCTGTGAACCTATGAACATTTGTTGGAGACTTGCAGTCATCTTTGCAGACTTTACACGTAAACTAAACAGAATGCCAATCTATCATGTGTGGTCCATAACCTGTGAAGTAATACTTTAAGCAATTTATCTTGAGCTTGTTTCTTGTTTGCTGTTCATTTTTTACTTTGGTCATGTTTTCCGCATGAAACAACTAGATAGTTGTTGTCAGGCAGCAGGTCTTCTGTGGATAAGAAACATTTTTACAGGTGGGGGTATCACAGAGATTGCTACTTTCAGCATGTTACTTGGTACTTTCATAAAGCTGAATATAAATTATAATTAGAACTGCAATGCAAGGATAAGTGGTTTGAGTTGAGTGCTGCTTGTTTTCTTGTACTTAATTTTGACTGGCATTCCAGTAATGTATTTAAAAAGTAATTTATTTTTTTCATGCCTCACAACCTTTTTGTTTTCATCTAGATATTACGTAAGCTGTCATGTAACCAATGCATTGAAATATTTTTTTTTCTTCTACAATTCATTTTGTCTTGATTGGACGCTCATAATGATGGTTTGGCACCCAGGGCAGCGTATTTAATTATAGTCCCAGTTTTTGCAGTTTTTAGCATAGCTCCACCCCTTTCCAGTTGACCACACCCTTTCCATTGGCCCCACCCATTCAGCTGTTTCCTGCAGCCCCTCTTGATTTGAAGTCACCAGCTGCCACTGCCTATTCCCACCACATTTTCAAGCACAGACATTGCATGGTTAAGGAGTGACAATGTCTCACCCCACCAACTATCCACTATAGCAGCAAAATGATGTAAGGCATCACCAATGCCATGGATAGAGTCATGCATGCCAGGCAGTGTTGCATCCATCTGGTGTTGCATTCAGAATATGCCTGTGCCTCCATGACGGACCGAAACATGCATCGGGTGACACCTGCTGTGACACCTCTGACAAGTGCTGAATGAGCAGCAGTTCTCCTTCAATCACCCCTGTCAGTCAGCCTGTGTGGGACCTCACCAGCTCTCTGGCTATGGTTAGTGTCTACAGTCACAGATGCCATAGTCACCACACTCTCCTGTTTGATGCCACCACCCTCTGACTGTCCAATATCTGTGGCTGCTGGGGACTGGGTATGTGTGAGCATACTGACTGTGTGCAGGGACATTGGGGAAGGAAGTGGGATGTCAACCCATGGGACAGATTCATCCCCCAACAACCCCACCTGTGCCTCACTATGGCCACCACCAACATCAGAGTTCAATGAGACACTGACATCAGGTTGTGAGGAGGACACATTCCAACCTCCATGGTCACCTGTGAGGGGAAGACAACATGACTACATTAATTCCTGCACTGTATATAATGTCTGCTGATACACACACACACACACACACACACACACACACACACACACACACACACACACACACACACACACACACACACACACACACACACACACACACACACAGGTGAGGTGCCACAAATGCATTATGCATACCACACCTTATGACTGATGCCATGCACAACAGACACACACAAAAGACAGGCCATTAACAGCAGCATGCAGTGTAGCTACAGCCAGTTAATGCTGCTAGTACTATACGCCTGTGAGATAAGTAACATGTCAGTGTATATGATGGACCTTCACCTAAAACACAGTGCACCCATTTCCACAATAGTAATGCCCCCTTTATAGCAGACTGCCTAGACCTTCACAAAAATACATGCAAATATGTTACATCTCCTGCAAATATGCTGTTGTGATTACCGATGTAATGCACTACAATGAACCCCTCCACAGCTGAACATATAAGTGTTGCAATATGGCTAAGCTCAACAGTTATGTCCATGGTAAACTGGCAGCCCTTAACATGCCTAGGGTATAGATGAGCCATAGCAAAACAGTTCCACACTCACCAGCTACAGGATGATGGACCCTGGCCACACCTGTGGTACCTACAGATTTGTGGGGAAGAGGTATTGTCACCAGACACAAATGTGGCATTGGTACAGGATAATATGTGCATATATCAACATGTACAGTACAAAGAGTGATACTACCCACATTGCTCACATTCACAATATGTGTGCACGTGTGCTTTACAACCCCCCAAAAATGCAGATTGAGCTGACATACTTGTATAGGTATGCAGAGGCTGCCACTATGACTGCTACAGCATTAAAGTTATGACCACAGGAGGCTTACCTGGATGCTCCTCAGCTGTGGAAGCTGTGCCACCCACCTCTATGACATATGGTGTGATGGATCTTTGTGAGCTGATGGCCAAACCCAGGTTTGCCAGTAACTCCTCTGTGGCCAAGAGTGGTTGTTGTGTTGCAGGCCCTCCACCGGTGCCAGCATGGTCTCTGGCCACAGCTGCGGCCCTTTGCCATGCATTATTTATCATGTCTGTGGTCCGGTTTTGGACCTTCTCATAGCACTTTTCCTGTTGCCCAACATGATTCACCGATGCCACAAGGTCTGCTCACAGTGCAACATGTTGTTGCTGATTATGCTGAGTCCTTGACAACAGGATCTGGTGATGGAGTCTCAGGCCATCAAGTATGGTGGCATTCTCTGCTTCTGAAAATGCTGGGCTCCTATGGTGGGACATCACTCCTGAAAGACAAGAAGAGGGGAACACATCACAGGACCACATACATTGTGCTCCATTATGTACACACCCTGCACATCCGCATTTGCTAGGACTATCCACTGCTAACTCTCACATCATACCTTGCCATCTATCACCACAGTAAGTATGTGGCTATCAGCAACATAGTGGCAATACATCATGCGTTGTCTTCCTGATCTTGATGTTTCCTGCTACTTGCTGCATGCCCTATAAGGTGTTCAAATGCATTTTCCTGTTGCACCTATTACTGCTTGTTCATAGCCTATCTACATTGTATGCAGTGGTGTCAGCCTCCTACTGTTGCAGTAAGCACCTGGACTGTAGGCCCACCCCTTAGGACCCTGGCCTTCCTCCCTCAGATTCTGCAATATATGGCTGGACAATGTCCTACAGTTTCCCCTGTCAGTCTGGTTGATATGGGCATCCAGGCATAGTGTAGCACCTGCCTCATGTACATGGACAACCATCTACAAACACCACCAAGGAACACACTGTGTGAGAGATGCAATGACATTAGGAACCTACAGTCCATCCTCTCTCCCTGTCAAGACCACATATCTGTCACCGAACAGGTTGTCAGTACAATCAGTACACCTCACACACCACCCACACCTATACAACACACACTCACATATGCAGAGGTCCTTAACATCCACATCCACAAACAAAGGAGGCCTCTGAGGCAAAGTCACATGTGAACTCCACAGCCCTCCACAGCACATACCACACATAGCCACACACTTGTTCCCCACAACCATGAAGGCATCACCACATATCAAACATATTACACATAGGAGATTCCATTGTGAGATACACTGATGTGCCTCTCACCAGGCTGTATATGGGGAAGGTCACAGTTAATCGTCTGTCAGGTGCCAGAATCTGCCATATCGCATACGCACTGCTGTCTCTCACCAGCAGGTACTGTCATGAGTCTGTCACAGTCCATGTTGGTGTGCCTGACCTGAGATGTATCTTCCTGGACTACATGCAGTGAGATATGAGTGAGCACACTGATTATGTGTCTCAGGCAGGTATGTCCCTAGCCTTATACAGCATTCCGCTGTCACCCAGACTGATGCTGCAATACAATCAGGAAATGACTGATCTTAACAATTGGTCTGTTATCTTGTGCTATTCCAGGGGTATCCAGTACCTGGGAACCTGGGATGATATGATCAACAGACCACGATGCTTTGCCAGAGATGGCCTCCATCTGTCTCAACTGGCCTTCAGGCATCTGGCAATGGTTCTTGCACCCCCATAGTGCCTTTATTAGGAGAAGTGGTGAGGTTAACACTACCAACATACAACTATCAGCACATCACAAATTGAAGGCCATGCTGCTAAACGCCAGGAGTCTAAACATGAATCTGCACTCATTGCAAGCATTCTTCACCCTGGGAATTGCTGACAACTGTGCAGTCACAGACACATGGTTCAAAGCTGCAGAGAGCACCCCAGCCTTACATGGTCACCCATCCTATCATACAGTCAGACCCCAAAGTGTGGGCGCTGAAGCCTTGGGATGTAGAGTTTCACTATATATGAAAGACATACACACCTCCGGGCTGTACAGGCAGTAAGATGCACAGGGGACACTGCATGGGCAGTTCACCATTGCCAAGACACCTATTCAAATCTTAGCTAGCTACTGGCCCCCACATGTGCCCAGGAAGCCCATTCTGCCTATAAGGACCTGATCAACTGTATCAGGATTTGGGTCTGTACCCTGATCCTGGGTTACTTGAACTACCCAAACATACATTGGAAGACATACTTATGCCAGCACACAAATGTCCAGAGATCTATCAACAGTGGAAAAGCAAATACCTCAGAGCAGCTAGGTGCTATGAGATGAAGGTCTGTTGGAGTTGATATTAGACAAAACAGGTAACCACTGCAGCATCCCTACACTGTCATCTTCCGTGATCAAAGCAACCATAAAGCGGTCTTGTTTGCAGTCACCATCTCCCACAATACCCATCTAGCTAGGGTCAGACATACATACAACTACAAAGTTGAATACAGCCTCCTTGAGGGGTGGTATACACAGCTTCGTAGCCCCCACCCCCTCTATAGGAACTGGCCCCAATATCCACAAATACACAAAAGCACTATACGTGTATTTGTATAGATGCATGGAGTCAGGTATACCTGACAGGACTACATCATCCTCTGCAAGGATATGTAAACCTGTCTGGTGGACATCTGCAATGAATAGTGTCTATAACAGGGATGAAATACTGCTGTCCAAGACAAAGCAGGTGCCCATTTGACACAATGTCTCCTTAGCCTGAACAAGCAAATACGATCACTACTGGAATCCTGTGAGCCCACATTGGTGACATCCACTACAGACAATCATCTTCCCTTCTTCACATATGTCTGCAACATCACAGGAAGCACACAGATCTGCTCAGTAGTGGTGGTCAAGGACACCAGATATGCAAGTGCTGTAGGTATAGCATACCTGATGCCTGACAGATTCAGTGTAGGCTTCACCCCCTGCCCCCCCATCAGTACATCAGGACATCCCCAGTACCTGCCCCCTCCCCTTGTATGTAGGGAACAAGTCACCACTGCCACCTCAAAGTCATGGTATACCAACCACCATGGGATCATGGGGGTCACATCACAGTATGCATCCTACATGACTCCAAGCATGAACTTGCAGCACCATAAGGCACTGTATTCTACCAAGGCCTGACTACCGCCTTTGTCCCAGCAGAGTGGAGGACACACACTGTCACTGTCACCCCTTTACACTAAGGTAGGGCGTCCACCAATCTGGCACATTATAGACCCATCAGCCAAAGTAGGCTGATCTGCAAGACCGTGGCACAGTTTATAGTGAACCTCATTAACAAGGGCATTGGTGACCTCCACACACTCCATCACGCACAGTTAGGCTTTGTCAAGGCAGGGATCATGTCTGTTACAATTGTTTGACCTCTTTGACACAGTCACCAAAGCCATGGACACGGTGGGTGACAGTGCACACTACCTACCTTGACCTGGCCAAAGACTTTGACAGTATTCACTTGGCCATAATAGATATACATTCCCACCTAGGCATCAGTCGATATGTTACCAGATGTGTAGCACACTGGTACACTGACAGGACCCACCTAGTCCACACAGAGGAATCCCCCCAAGCAGTAGACCCATAACTAGCAGCGTAACCTGGTGTTCTGTGTTTGGGCCTTTGCTATGTGTGATGTATTCTTCTGAGGTGCAGGGCACATATATTGGGCTATAGCTGACCATGTTTACAGACGACTGCATTCTGGGTGCTGTCACCGGATTCCCTAGTGATGTGGACATCTGCCAAGAGGGTCTCATGCAGACACATGACTAGTGCCAGAAACATGGTCTCAAGCTGTATACCATGACATGCAGCGTCACCCCCTTTGGGGAAAGTGATGCCCCCCACATATTTTCACAGTACTAACAACATCCTAAGCACGCAATCAGTCAAGAGGGTTATGTGCACACATGTTGATGGCAACATGACATTTGGATACCATGTTTCTTCTGTTGTAAGGAAAACCTTTTACATGTCCCACCTCATACATGTCATCCAGGGATATGGGTGTCACAACATCCCTGTATTCCTCCTAATAAAGACCATTATTGAGTATACTGCCCCTATCGTCATTTACCTCACAAAGCACGTGCAGCTTCTGGTGGGATCACAGAGGTTCCCAGCAGGGAATACCAGGGCCTCACACATCTACCATACACAGATTAGCCCATCCCTCTACCCAGTTTCATACGGATTCCTCAGAGGTGACCTCTGTTTGGCATACAAGGCGATCGTGGACTCCACCTTGATGGGACTGCTGCATAACTGCATGTCAAGCTCCAGTCTATTAACCCGCACCCAAACTCAACCTGGTGTGATATCAACAGGACTTTCTGGCGGGTCAGATGTGTGTCCCACACATTCACCCAGCTGTGGAATGGACACCTTGTCTACATCATCCAGGGTAGCTATTTACACCTTTTCAAGTGAGACCTGGATAACTGGATGGTTAATAGGACATACACACTTGGGATACCACCTGTGTCCCATTTGGACTGGGGCATTGGGTACTGACTTGCATACACATGGGCTAAACTCTGGGCTAGGCTTATGAGGGCTTCAGGGCCAGTGGCCCAGTAAACTCGTATGATCCTAGGTATACCACTTCTGGCCTGTGTGCCATGACACTGTGTTGTGTGTCCACACTCATCACTGCCATCTACTGTGGTGTGTCCCCTATGGGTAACATCCCAGTACCATGTCATGCAGCCACCATCTGACAAATAATTGAGTGGTACTACAAGTGTATGGGGGCATTCCAGCAACATCTCTGCTACACAATTACAGACAGCACTGCAGATGTGGTGTAGGTTATCTTCCTTTTAGGTGTCTGACATCCGCAGTACACAGATGTTTACAAAATGTGTACATGTGCCTGCTATATGTGGACCCTCTGCCAGACAAATGTGGATGTCTGGTAAAGAGTTGGACAATACATAATCGTTGCTTGCAGACTGTGGGGAATCTGGCTGTCACATGCCAGACCCCTCAGAAAACAGTTATGGCACATTAAATTCTGGTACTGCATTCATTCCCTTACATTGTATGCTCGATATGTACACTCTGCTGCTGAGGTGGAGCCTGTGTTCCCCTCACTACTACTGGCTATCACCTGCTGTCCTGCTGCAGGGGATCAACAGGTACACTAGCCATAGCTCTCCGGCAATGAGATACGGGTGTGGAGTACACAGTGACCTGGCCAGAGTACATAAGGAACAGTCAGGGACACCCGGACAATGTTTGAACTATGCCTGTGTGACATTCACAGACTGATAGGAGCTGATTGACAGTACATCATGTGATATGCCAGTTGTATCTACCAGTACTTACTGTTACTGTTGTGTAATACACAATCCAGTAGCATTCGTATGTGAGCTCACCATTGCTGGGAGGATTCAGGAGCCAGAGCTGTATTCTATTTCACAGCAGATAGAGACAAAAGGGGAGACTGTAGGTGCTGTACAGCTGACTTAATAGCAACATGTCATTCCAAGTTATGTTCTACAAGCCATAGTGTTGTAATCCCTATTTCCCATGGCTGCATCCCCCCATCGGTGTTCCATTATATGGAGACTTCTATTACATACCTGGTATAGTGCTGTACTCCTTTGTGTGCAGAAATCCAGTGGTATATTCCTTGGATAGCGCAGTCTGTCTTCATGAAGAAAGTCACAGACCTGTTTACTATATGCAACAGCTTGCCTTTTGTAAGTAATGCTCATTAACAGGTGATTGCCTGTGCACCAATCTGTGACTCACACTTGCTAACTGCATCCAGAACAGCTGGGTTGCATTTTCATTATCCAATGGCATGGCAACACAGTGCTATACTTAAGGCCTTCATAGCAGCCTTGCCCCTTTTCCTGGCCTGTGAGTAGGACATTATCAAAGTGTGGAGACTGCAACATCATAGTGGGGAGGTAGAAATAATGTCCGTTGTTTGGATTGATGTGGTATGTCCACAGTTTTGCATGCTATGTTTGGCCATTGTTAACAAACTTTCTGATTCTGTGGCAGTTTACTGTTTAACAATGTGTGTTGGGGTCAGTAAGAGACATACAGATGTGAGTGTCATACATCATTTTTATATGAATGTGCATGCTGCTGCAGTTACTGCTGGTCTATCAGCTGTGTATGTTTGTAGGGGAAGACTGTGACACATGTCCCTGTCACTTGACCATCCTCCCCCACCTCTTTATGTATGGGTGTTGTGTGGATGTCCTGTTCTACATGTTTGGGAGGTATGGTAGGTCTGTAGCAGGTAGCTGAATGTACTGCTGCATGTGTTGAAGGCTGTAGCTGCTGCATTCTGGCCAGGAGCCATACTGGGGATTGTGAACACACTGGGGAACAGCAAGTTGTATATGTCAGTGAGAGAGCAGTGTTAGCTCTGTTGTCACAGCATAGCCAGGGTGAGGTACCCACAACAGTCCAGGTGAGGCATGTGTCTTTGGTACATATGTTAAGTAATAGTGCCATCCAGAGAGTGGTAGGTGACATTTAAGACACCTATTCATATTTGTCACAAGTGTCCCACCCTACAGGCCTTTGATGTGCTAATGTGGGTGGCAGTGACTATGGTAGCAGCACCCAGTTCTGCTTGACATTGCAGGGTTCAATTATTTATATGTTGTATTGACAAGCATGTACTTGACATGCAACAGACTGGGATGTAGGCCAGGACTGTGGGTGTCCAAATGTCACACGTGCTAGGAATGTCACAGATAGAGCTGCTGAGTCATTATTATGGCAGGTGTAGTTGCAAGACATATCTGCATGCATACAGTGTATTACACAGGATACTCATGAACGTGTGTTCGGATGGGTATGATGTGTGACACTGACCTGTCTTTCATGATTTTGTAACCTCAATCTGCACTGACTTGCCAGTACTTCAGCACACAGAACAGGTTTTATGACAATCATGCCATAAGTAGGTGGCACATCTGTGGACATTCTGCAACAGTCTGTGCAGTTGTCAGCTCCACCTGATATTGTAGGGCTTGCATACATCTGTCAACATGTATTTGGCTGTGTACTGGTGTGGTGTCTGCATCACAGGCCCAAGTATGCTGTCATTTAACCCATTATATGTAGACGTAGTGGGTCAATGGAAATCAGGATATGTTTATAGAAACACCAGTTATTCAGAGCTGAGTGGCCTAGTGGGCTCATACACTATGCTATAGTTGACAGGGTCCTTGGTTCAAAACTTGGCAGGTGTGATTAATTTTGCTGATGTGCATCAGTGGAAATAATCATCATATGTTTATAGAAAAAACAGTTATTCTTCAGAGCTGAGTGGCCTAGTCGGCTAATGCACTATGCTATAGTTGACTGAGTCCCGGGTTCAAGACTTGTCAGGGTTGATTATTTTGCTGATGTGCATAACAGTGTCAGAAACAGATAAGGTGATTAAAGCAATTGTAAGCAGTTTTAAGTGGGTTTGCATGATGCACTGCAGAGAGGTATGTCACTTAGCTCCACTTAAACCTGCACTAATTCCAAAAAAATAAAAGAAGAAAGGGGTGATAGGAAAGTAGTGAAATGGGGGCAAGCAGGGAGAAAAACAATCTGAAAAGCAGGTAGGGATGTGCAGGACTGGTGTAGGAAAGGACCATAGCTTTCCATTTCTTGTACAGCAACAGCTGTGCAGGTCATTGAGAATTTGGAATTTGGAGCCTCACATCCTCGAGAGAGGAGTGTGGGCAACATAACTATGTTGATTAATTGCTGTATTGATTGATTGTGGGCAGTGTACATGGGGGAAAAAATGGAGAGTTATGTATGGGGCAATATTTTTTTTGTGGGACAGATGCCCCCCCTTTATTTTAAGGAGAGACTGGAATGTTGGGGAAGGGATATAGGTATGTGTGGGGAGGTAAGTTGGGTAGGAGAGGTAGCATTTGCAAACAGACAAGACAGCAGGCAGGTACAGTGTATGACCTATGGGGGGGTAAACACCTTGGAGGGAGGGTGTTGAGGAATCGAAGTGCCCCCAGATGGCAGCAGTGGAACTGAGCTTCCCACCCATGGGCAGTCACCACTGCTCCTTCACGGCCCCAAAAGTGGCTGTGCTGGTGGCTGGGTGCCAGGGCCTGCCTGCCCCTCCAGGTGCACCAGTCTGCCCTCATTCTGGTGCAGTCGATCGTCCAAATCATGCTGGAAAATCCTGTGCACCATCCCTGGTCTCTGTTGCCGGGTTTCCACTCCCTGTCTGTGCCTGTGCCTGGGGACTGCCCCTGTCCCCTGAGGTGGTTCCACCTGTAGGTGATGCAGGACCAGCAGAGGGGGAAGCTCCAGGTTGGGTCTCAGACATACTGGGACCCAGTGCCATGGCCAGTTGAGGTGGGTAGGTGGATCTGTGGTAACCGGCCTAACCACACATGTTATGATGTTGAGGTTTTTTCAAAGTGTATAGGTTAGTCATCTACAGAACATTTAAACCTTAGTTATAACAGCATGCAAGGGTGTTCCAATTAACCCAGAATGATAATATTGCATACCATACAGAACACAAGAATAAATGGGATAACAGTCAGTATTGTAACAGCATGCCAGTAACAGTTATGGCAAAAGGCCAACAACATTAGTATTTCAACAAGGTATATTAGTATGCAACCATTATACTATATAACAATAATAAAACACAAGGCCCAACATTAGGTTTTGAGAACAACATATGTGAAAAGGAAACCATACCCATAGTATAAAAATAATAATTTGTGATGCAGATAGGGGGAGAGAGAGACATTCCATTATCAACAGTATAGGCTATATTGTTTGCAACAGTACTGTTCTATACTGTACAGGTCTGCCCTTACTTAATGTATACAAGTGCCCTACAGCTTCTGTAGCACATACATACCTTTCAAGCTATCTGCATGAGACAGTATGGTCCAAGCTGTAACACCTACAGGTATACAACTACAGGGGACTATTACATGTCAGGAAAACATATATGATTATCGAGGTGTACTGTGCACTGATGTTGTGTGAGTGTGCTACTGACATACTTCGACTGGATGTTATATCTGTGTCCTAGAGTTTTGGCAACAGTAATCACTATCCATGATAGCGTGACACTTGAGAGACATGTATCATGCACAGTTCAGAGAGTTTACACTTATCATGCCATCCTTGGCAGGCATGGGGTTAGACTATCAGCAGACATTCACAGATGCACCAGGCATACAGCCGTACCAACAATAAACTGTTTTATTTGTCTTAACTTGGAACAGTAGTGTATTGTTGATGTTTTATTTAATGAAGTCTTATCACCTTGCTGAGCAATGCTGTTTACACACTAGTACATCTGGACACAGAAATTAATATACAATTCATACAGCCACTACATACATTTATTTATCTGTAAGTCCTGTAGGGAGAAAATCTGTTAACAATACATAACTGTTTCTATAAATATTCAGTAGTACTTGTTTGTTTCTATAAATATATAGTAGTACTTGTCCCTGGATTCGAACCCCGGTCTGTAGCAAAATGAACAACATACATATTGTTTATCAAACTGAGCTACTGAGCCACTGCTGTGTGTTGATTGACTGATATTTGCCTAGAGCTTACCTGATAACAAAGTCTGACCTGGTAATATAGGTAGATTGTCATACAAGACTGCAGTGACACATGAATACACATGCATGAGATTCATGCATAACAGAGATAGTAGATGAACTGTCTGTTAATACTTGGAATAAATGTATATACATTCAACCCCTAGTGGATGGGAATATGTGTGATGTGTACAGACCATATCTGGGTGCTGAGTTGCCTACCTGACCCATATACAGTTGCAGATGGTATATTTGCAGTCTACAGCTATTACAGTTTCACACTTGCCTGCAGCAGTCTAACTAACTTCAGGAATGCATATAGCTGAAATGCAAAGGTTAACACAAGACAATCCTGAGTGAAACACACTATAATACCTTAGACATTACTATTCTAAGTTCAGATATTAGTGCAGAAGAAATATCATAATGCATTATATCTTGTAGTACAACTCCACATCTACACTTTGGCAAAACAGTTATTTATCAGCCAACCTTCAGTCACTTCATGGTATTATACCTGTGTTTACTTCACAGCACTTGTAATACTAATTTCTTGACCAACAGTCCAAAATACACATAACATTTGGCACAACACAGATTTATTAGGGGTGACATGAAACAGTGATTGGTGTACATGTAACAGTCTTTATTGATGAACTCTTTAAATAATGCAGACATTGAAACACAGCTGTTATTCCACAATGTATGCAGTAATACCTTTATTTCCTTAACAATTCTGAATGCAGTTGTACTTTATTTACTGAAAATTATGAATGCAGTTGATTTATTCCCTTCACATTATGAATGCAGTTGTACTTTATTACCAGAACATTATTATTAATATAGTATACACTTGTTAGTCCTTAACATTATTCAGTACAGTAGCAACTTTCTTTCTTTAATATTAGCAGGTTTCATGCTTTCATCTATATTTAACTGTACCTGGCATTACTCATTTATGTCAGTCCAGGTCTATGAACGCATTCATTGCAGTACACTCAAATCAGAATATACCTACTGGCAGTTACTACTGTACTCTTTCTTAATTATATTACTGTATATTGCAGGATATATCTGTACTCACTACACTCTCTGTGCAACCTGGCCAGGTGTCCTGCATGGGCCTCCAGGTTGCAAGTTTTCTCCTCTGCAGCTGTGGGGAGAGAAACACACCATTATGCGTACCTGTCTATGTAACAAGCAGATTAGGTATTGGTAATACAATAGAAACAATACTTACAAACTTGTGGGGCATTCCCCATCTCTAGATTCATGGACCCAGGTGTCCAGAAGTCCCCATTTCCTATGCTTTAGGTCATCATAGTGATGACTTACCTGCTCACCTGTGTGGGGGATACCAGTTGCACTGGTGAGGTCATGTGCCAGCTGATCCCAGGCCTCTGATTTGTATTCTGACCCCTGGTACTGGTCCCGCAGCAGCTGGATGTCATGGTCTTTTATGAGGAGTCCAACCATGACCCTGGACTCCAAACTCCCCCACCTCTGTGCCCGGAAGCACACACCCTCTCCAACTCCTGCCATAGCCTCTGCCAAGATAAAACCCCAACAGATTATGACTGTATTCCCACCTGCTGCACTTTAAATAACGCTGCTTTCTTGCCTTTTGTCACCATTGGACCATTTTTAAAAATGTTAAGCGAAACTTAGCACCGCACAAACCCACTGAGAATAGCTGAGCAGTGCTTAAACAGCCAATGCTTAGCGTGCGCAAACCAGCTTAGTTGAGCTGAGGACTGCTTAAATGGCATTCCTTAGCAATGCCCAAATCAGCTAAGCAGAGCTGCACATTGCTACGTACTGCTAAAACAGGTCCTGTTTGAGCATTGCTTGGCTTGGCTAAGCAGTGCTTAGCAGAACTTAGCTAAGGGCAAACCAGATTTTTTATAAATAAAACACAAATATATTGAAATTAATTCTTCATTAATGATACTTTATTATTATGTGTGTGTATTTTACTTTATATCTCCTAACCTCTCCTTTGATAATCACATCACCACAGTAGTCAGGAAATCCTTCTACGTGGCACACCTCATCACAAAAGGTTTCTCATTCAGGAAAAAAGAGGTCATTGTTCCCCTCTACTCGTCACTCATTAGACCCATCATAGAGTACAATGCCCCTTTTGGTATGTACCTCACAAGACATCTACAACAACTGGAAAGGCCACAGAAATACCTCACAAAGAGGATTACCAGCCTCAAACAGATGCCCTATGCAGACCTTCTCAAAAGACTGCAGCTTTACTCCATCCCATATCGTCTACTTGGAGGCGATCTCTGCCTAACACACAAAGCTATGTCAAACCTACAGCTTTTAGACATGCTCCACTTAAAGAAATCTCAGTCCCTACGAGCTACACGCTCTAGGGGCCTAAACATTGTCACCACAATAAACAGAACATGCTGGAGGGATAGATTCCTGTCCCAGAGACTTCCCATACTCTGGAACAAACTACCTATCTACATCAAACAAAGCTCCTCATTAGCACTCTTCAAGAAAAATCTTGATGATTGGATGGGAGATAGGAAATTTACCCCGGGGATCACTTCTGTGGCTCTGCTCAACAGTGGCACAGGAAAATAATTTTCTTGGGTGGCGAAAGGCAGGGTACCTTTTGGCTAGGCTTATATCGGCCCTAGGGCCAATAGCCTAGTACCTACCTATGAACCTTATGTATTTTAATTACGTTATCTTGAAGTGTGACTTTAATGTATTGGACACTTTTGTGTATAACTGGAGCTTTTCTCCTCGGGTCACCACAGAAAATGGGCTTCTGGCTCAGCTGGACTAACCTGATTAACAAATGTCAACATATACATAATTAATAAAATAAAATGCTATAACAATTTGCTGTCAGATGTAAAAGATGAATGGCCTTTCTGTGTATTCGACCCGTGCACCTACTGCACACAAGGCCGTGACTCTAACCATTCAACTACTGTGGATGAATATGATGACTATAGCTATACATTTCTATATAGCTCTAAGTTACGTTTAACTCTGCTGAGTACCACCCTGGGCTGCACAAACCCACTCAGCTATGCTTAAACATGACCTTTTACATTAAAATTAAAAGTATCCAGTTTCTATTTTAGATGTCTGGCATGTGTTCATTGCTAAGTACCTTGCCACGCAAAAAAAAAAAATTAAAATATTTCTCTTTTATATTTTAGTGCCATCCGGCACTTTGACACTGCAGGGGGGGGGTTACATCTCTCCAGACACTGTAACACACCCATTTTACTGATTCAGTAATTATGTTACACAGCTCTCCCTCAGTAGTGTGCCTTCTTTAATATGCAAGGCATGCTGCTGAGGGGGAGCCACAGGCACGGCCACAGTACACTTCTTGTAGGCTTCCCACTATTCCTATATGGAGTTTATTAAATCCCCATCAAAGATGTCCATTAAGCAGTATTTTATTTGCTTTAATTATGAACACTGTAATAAAGGAAATAAAGAATGGTATAGAAGAAGATGTGTACAAGTTCAAAAAAGAAATTGAAATTCTAATAGTGATGTCATATGTATTGACAATAGTAAAAAATATTAATGCACTCAAACAAAAGGTTTCAGAGACAGAATCCAGCCCACAAAGAGGCAAGATAAATCCCTTTAATATGAAGCGCTTTTCGTCGCCTATAATGAGGCAACTTCTTCAGATAAATTTCAATTAAGAAGCACAATTTTATATGCTAATCTGGTCACATGATAAAGAAAACATTATACCAATGTTACACAAAATAGTGCTAGCAATATGTAATTAAAAAACACATTAGAATTTTTAACTATCATTTATGCACTCGCCTAATTATGAATTAACAGATGTTTACTCATAGTAGGCAAATTTACCAAGCTTTGTCTAAAACCACATAATACGTAATGAAATACAGTTGAATCTAAAGGTAAGTAAAAATTAAAAATCAATAGCTAGAATTCGATATTAGATACACATTCACAAAACTGGATGCTAGTACAAACTAAAAGTAAAATACAAGTATGTTGTTAGTTTAGTTTGTTCCAGTTTTTCATCAAGTAATTTAAAATTAATGTATGTAGACTTCACAATTGATGAAATGACTTACTAGTAATAGATACTAGGTAAGTGTGTTAAAAACCTATCTATCCAGGCTTTTGAGTTTTAAAAGGCACACAATGTTACAGTGTTCATTTAAGCCAGGCTCAAAAAATGCATTAGTTCTTATTTGCCATGACAGTTCGCAGTCTTCCAAAAGTAAGTTTAAGGGCCCTCCTCTAATATCATGCTGAATTTGGTCAATTGCTCTAAATTTAAAACTATGACCTTCATGAGACATGGCATGTTTGGCTAAAGCATTTTCTACTTTGTTGTTAGCTATTGCATAAGTGTGTTCATATATTCTATCTCGTAAATGACGTTCAGTTTTGCCTATGTAGAATGCTTTGCATAATGTGCAAGAAGCTACACAGACAACTAGTTTAGAATTACAGTTTAACTTGTAGTTTGTGTTATATTGTTTGTCATTGATAGTAAATTTTGTGCCTATACTAACAAATTTGCACATACTACAACAACCACAAGAGTACATACCCACTCTCTTAGTAAATTCTTTTGTTTTACCCAATTCAAGAATACTTTTTAGATTCTTACCTCTCCTAAAAATAATTTTAGGGTAGTCACTGAATTTTGTAGACAAATTTTTGTCGTATTTAAATAGTTCCCAGTTTTTGTATAATATATATCTCATATTAGTACTGTCTGAGTTGAATGTTGTAGTAAAACTACATTCAAAACTCATAGTTACACCACTATCTGTTGTTTCAACATTATTCACTTCAGTTATGTTTTGAATGTTGCTGACTGTATCTATAAAAAGACTAAAGTCAGGTGAACTAGTACTACACAAAAGTTGACATACATTTAAAATCGGGGTAATAGAACCATTCTCTCTTTTTAACTTGACTTCACTAAATAAGTTCTTAATTAAATCCAATGGGTAACCCCTCTGTTGGAACATATTTTCTAATAAATTACATTCTGTAATAAAATCACTATAAAGAGAAGTCATACGAGCAGCTCTTATCATTTTTCCTTTTACTATGGCTCTTTTTTGTGACAAAGGATGTGAACTAGTGAAGTGTAAATAAGAGTTGCAGAATGTACTTTTCCTGTAAAGTTTGGAAATGTATTTATTGTTGACCACATCTTTAATTAACTTGATATCTAAATAGTTGATGTTTTCTTCTTGAAAATTAGATGTAAATTTAAAGAAACTAGTTGTATTGTTAAGGTAGTCAAGAAATTTTGTAGCTGGTTCTAAATTACCTCGAAATAAAATAAATATATCATCGAGGAAACGTGTATAATACACGATGTTAGACATCCATTCAACATGTTCAAATATGTAAAACCTTTCCCAATATAACTGTATTAGCGAAGCTTGCTCCATAAGGGGAGCCCATTGCTACCCCGCATTTCTGTAAGAATAACTCATTATTAAATGAACAATAGTTCTTATTTACTAGAGGCTCCTTTTTTGAAGAGGAATAAGTTGACCCATTCTAGGCCTTCAAGGTGTGGGATTGACATGTAAAGGTCTACTACGTCGATTGTGATAAAATTGATGTCATTATCATAAGGGATTTCATTTATACTTTTCAAAAATGCCCATGAGTCTTTATAAACTTGTGACTCAGTTGACAAATACTTTTTTAATATGTGGTCTACCACCTTTGCGCAAGCGTATGTGATCGAATTACGCCCGTCGATAACTGGTCTAAATGGTGGGTTAAGTACATTCTTGTGTATTTTGGGTACTGCAAATAAAACAGGAATTTTTGGCCAGATTATAGTCATGTAGTTGTATAAGTTGGCGTCAATGTACCCCTCTATGAACAGGTCGTTGATGTAGCCCTTAATCCGGCCATGAGCAATATTGACCTCATTTGTAGATACCTTGTCATAGGTGTTACTATCTAAAATGGCCTGCACTCTGTCTATGTAGTCAAACTGATCAAAAATTGCAAGGCCACCACCTTTATCACGTTTTATTGCTCTTACTTTAAGTGTCTTAAAGATGTTTAGTGAAGTAGTTTCATCTAAGGTGGTGTTAATTGTTTGTACATTTTTATGAAACAATTTGTTACAATTATCAACTAAACATCTCAAGTCCAATTCTGTAACAGTCTCGAATAAGTTCAATACCGGGTGTAAGGGAGGATTGTATTCACTGGCAACTCTGAAAACATGGTTGGAATGAGAAGAGATGCCAAACAAAAGGTTTAGGTTCAATTTCCTCACGAAAAGTTTTAAGTCTTTGATTGTTTGAACTATATCCATCTGTTGATTAGGAACGAAGGTGTTACCCTTCGCTACAACACCGGTTCCGAACCAAAGCAGATGGTTGGACTGCCTCCGGGCAAACAATAAGAACATTAGTAACCATCAACCAGATAACCCGAACAACTTTAATCAAGCAA
Source organism: Protopterus annectens (assembly GCF_019279795.1). Taxonomy (NCBI): domain Eukaryota; kingdom Metazoa; phylum Chordata; order Ceratodontiformes; family Protopteridae; genus Protopterus; species Protopterus annectens. The sequence goes on along the minus strand of NC_056731.1, from coordinate 1,926,636,795 downwards.
ACAAGTTCAATAGCAATCATTCAGGAGCAATTCCAAAAAAACCAAACTATAATTATCAACAACAACAACAACAAAAAAACAAACAGCATTCGAACAACAGACCCAGGAGATAACACATGACAGGCAACATTCTGTTGCCATTGTAAAAAACAAAACAGGTGACTTCAATATATTTAATTATTCATGTATTGAAATTGATCCAGTTCTTGTGGAACTCTTAGCGAAGGGTAACACCTTCGTTCCTAATCAACAGATGGATATAGTTCAAACAATCAAAGACTTAAAACTTTTCGTGAGGAAATTGAACCTAAACCTTTTGTTTGGCAACTCTTCTCATTCCAACCATGCTTTCAAAGTTGCCAGTGAATACAATCCTCCCTTACACCCTGTATTGAACTTATTCGAGACTGTTACAGAATTGGACTTGAGATGTTTAGTTGATAATCGTAACAAATTGTTTCATAAAAATGTACAAACGATTAACACCACCTTAGATGAAACTACTTCACTAAACATCTTTAAGACACTTAAAGTAAGAGCAATAAAACCTGATAAAGGTGGTGGCCTTGCAATTTTTGATCAGTTTGACTACATAGACAGAGTGCAGGCCATTTTAGATAGTAACACCTATGACAAGGTATCCACAAATGAGGTCAATATTGCTCATGGCCGGATTAAGGGCTACATCAACGACCTGTTCATAGAGGGGTACATTGACGCCAACTTACACAACTACATGACTATAATCTGGCCAAAAATTCCTGTTTTATTTGCAGTACCCAAAATACACAAGAATGTACTTAACCCACCATTTAGACCACTTATCGACGGGCGTAATTCGATCACATACGCTTGCTCAAAGGTGGTAGACCACATATTAAAAAATTATTTGTCAACTGCGTCACAAGTATGTAAAGACTCGTGGGCATTTTTGAAAAGTATAAATGAAATCCCTTATGATAATGACATCAATTTTATCACAATCGACGTAGTAGATCTTTACACGTCAATCCCACACCTTGAAGGCCTAGAGTGGGTCAACTTATTCCTCTCCAAAAAAGGAGCCTCTAGTAAAGAAACTTATTTAGTAACAACCCTTCTAGACATCATACTTACCAATAACTATTTTTCATTTAATAATGAGTTATTCTTACAGAAATGCGGGGTAGCAATGGGCTCCCCTTGTGGAGCAAGCTTCACTAATACAGTTATGGTATATTGGGAAAGGTTTTACATATTTGAACATGTTGAATGGATGTCTAACATCGTGTATTATACACGTTTCCTCGACAATATATTTATTTTATTTCGAGGTACTTTAGAACCAGCTACAAAATTTCTTGACTACCTTAACAATGCAACTAGTTTCTTTAAATTTACATCTAATTTTCAAGAAGAAAACATCAACTATTTAGATATCAACTTAATTAAAGATGTGGTCAACAATAAATACATTTCCAAAATTTACAGGAAAAGTACATTCTGCAACTCTTATTTACACTTCACTAGTTCACTTCCTTTGTCACAAAAAAGAGCCATAGTAAAAGGACAAATGATAAGAGCTGCTCATATGACTTCTCTTTATAGTGATTTTATTACAGAATGTAATTTATTAGAAAATATGTTCCAACAGAGGGGTTACCCATTGGATTTAATTAAGAGCTTATTTAGTGAAGTCAAGTTAAAAAGAGAGAATGGTTCTATTACCCCGATTTTAAATGCATATCAACTTTTGTGTAGTAATAGTTCACCTAACTTTAGTCTTTTTATAGATACAGTCAGCAACATTCAAAACATAACTGAAGTGAATAATGTTGAAACAACAGATAGTGGTGGAACTATGAGTTTTGAATGTAGTTTTACTACAACATTCAACTCAGACAGTACTAATATGAGATATATATTATACAAAAACTGGGAACTATTTAAATACGACAAAAATTTGTCTACAAAATTCAGTGACTACCCTAAAATTATTTTTAGGAGAGGTAAGAATCTAAAAAGTATTCTTGAATCGGGTAAAACAAAAGAATTTACTAAGAGAGTGGGTATGTACTCTTGTGGCTGTTGTAGTATGTGCAAATTTGTTAGTATAGGCACAAAATTTACTATCAATGACAAACAATATAACACAAACTACAAGTTAAACTGTAATTCTAAACTAGTTGTCTATGTAGCTTCTTGCACATTTTGCAAAGCATTCTACATAGGCAAAACTGAACGTCGTTTACGAGATAGAATATATGAACACACTTACGCAATAGCTAACAACAAAGAAGAAAATGCTTTAGCCAAACATGCCATGTCTCATGAAGGTCATAGTTTTAAATTTAGAGCAATTGACCAAATTCAGCATAATATTAGAGGAGGGCCCTTAAACTTACTTTTGGAAGACTGCGAACTGTCATGGCAAATAAGAACTAATGCATTTTTTGAGCCTGGCTTAAATGGACACTGTAACATTGTGTGTCTTTTAAAACTCAAAAGCCTGGATAGATAGGTTTTTAACACACTTACCTAGTATCTATTACTAGTAAGTCATTTCATCAATTGTGAAGTCTGCATACATTCATTTTAAATTACTTGATGAAAAACTGGAACAAACTAAACTAACAACATACTTGTATTTTACTTTTAGTTTGTACTAGCATCCAGTTTTGTGAATGTGTTTCTAATATCGAATTCTAACTATCGATTTTTAATTTTTACTTACCTTTAGATTCAACTGTATTTCATTACGTATTATGTGGTTTTATACAAAGCTTGGTAAATTTGCCTACTATGAGTAAACATCTGTTAATTCATAATTAGGTGAGTGCATAAATGATAGTTAAAAATTCTAATGTGTTTTTTAATTACATATTGCTAGCACTATTTTGTGTAACATTGGTATAATGTTTTCTTTATCATGTGACCAGATTAGCATATAAAATTGTGCTTCTTAATTGAAATTTATCTGAAGAAGTTGCCTCATTATAGGCAATGAAAAGCGCTTCATATTAAACGGATTTATCTTGCCTTTTTGTGGACTGGATTCTGCTCTGAAACCTTTTGTTTGAGTGCATTAGTATTTTTTCATTAGTTTGTTGTCTATCGTTAATAGTAAAAAATATGTTATGAGCAGTAGAAGTGATTTAAAAGGTAGAAACATGGTTAGGTGTGTAGGATTAAATATTAATAAAGAAATGAATAAGGGGTTTGGAGAAGTCAAAAAGTGAACATATTTTTAATAGAAGAGAAACTGAAGTATTAGGAATGACTTTCAGAGTTTATGAAAGAATAAAGAAACAAGGGCAGGAATTATTAATAGAAGTGCATGGGATGAGTAGATTATGGAAGAGTTTTAGGTTAAGTTTCCAAAATAAATTGTACTTGATAAAGTTGATGACATGGCAGCATTCTCCTGAAGCAAAGAAAAAAGAATTTTTAAAAATAATGTTTAGTATTTTATGGGGATTCAGGGTGAATCCCATTAAAAGAGATGAGCTCAGTTTGTTTCTCCTCCTTGAAAAATCCAGTTGTATTTCTGGTATTACTGTACTTGCAATGGATTTTCTACATGATGATCTATGACAGAGAAAATATACTGACTAAGTTGTTAGGGAAGAAATATGTTAAATGTTGGGAGGTTGTAAGAAGTTTTAAAATAAAGAGGACCAAGGGTAAAGGTGAAGTGAATGGAAAATAAAGACGGAGGAGTGCAAATAAAATCAGAGAGAGTGGGACAAAAAAGAAAGGTGTGATATGAAAACTTGATGATAGAATATTTTTATATTGAGCCATGGGGGAGATGGGACTGAAGATGAGTGTTAAGAAGTGGGAGGAAGGTAACGATTTTATGTGGTAATTAATATTGAAAATGGTACCAGTGAAAGGGAAAATTACATATAAGGCTATGAGCAACAATTTGTATTAAGTATGAGATGAATGAGGCAACGAAACGTTTTTTTTTTCCTAGAATGTCCCAAAGTTAGGGAGTTATAGGGAATGATAAAAGCTAAATTCTTTAACAATTTAGCAGTATTTTTCTTCTTCTTCCTCTTTTGGATTTTCCCGGTTAGGGGTTGCCACAGCAGATCACCTGTCCGATCATGATTGGCAGTGGAGTTTTACGGTGTCGAGTTGCCAGCCTGCTGCCCAACCTTCCACAGAAGGCACACACACGCACGCACTCACACCTAGGGCCAATTTAGAGTTTCCAATCCACCTACAGCATGTCTTTGGGGTGTGGGAGGAAACCGGAGCACCAGGAGGAAACTCACGCGACCACAGGGAGGACATGCAGACTCCGCACAGAAGGCACCCCAGCCGAGGATCAAACCAGAAAACCTCTTGATATGAGGTGGCAATGCTAACTGCTGCACCACTGCGGCCACCCTCAACAATTAAGCAGTACTAAAGATGGAAAATATAGTTTATGGGTATTATGAGAGATGTGATAAGTATGTGTGAGAGAAAAAAATAAAGTGTGTATAGCTGTTTTTAAATATGGTAAGCAAGAACAAAAGAAGTGTTATTTAGCAAAAACTGGATATGATAGAAATTAGTGAGAAGCTAAAATTTTGGTTATGGCAAAAAGAGTGTGCGGGATAAAGTTAGAGTGTTTAGATAGGTGTGTATATATAGGAACTGGAAATATCTGAGTAATAAAACTTGTTGATTTGCTCTTAAAATTGTTTATGGTATATTTTCATTGTATGTTTATATCCTAAGTTGAATTTTTAATATAGTTTTAATGTACATTTTAATAAAGTACCCCTACTCTTTTTTATTGTCTCATCGACCGAATGTGTGTGTGTGTCTACACACACACACACACACACACACACACACACACACACACATGCTTGCATATATATGTGTATGTGTGTGCTTGTGTGTGTGTGTGTGTGTGTGTGTATACATATAAATATATTTATATATATATATATATATATATATATATATATATATATATATATATGTATGTGTGTGGATATACATATTTGTATATATATATATATATATATATATATATGTGTGTGTGTGTGTGTGTGTGTGTGTGTGTGTGTGTGTGTCTATATATGTATATATATGTATTTTTTATAGATATATATATATGTGTGTGTGTGCATATATATATGTATATATATATATATATATATATATATATATATATATCTGCATGGTTTCACTTTGTAATCTTGAATTACTGAAATCCTGAATTTCAGTAACCTGAGACTATAAAGTCAAGTCATTCACAAAACCAAAAACCACAATCCTGAATTACACAATCACAAACATACATACACCATACACCACATAACACACACACCATTCCACCCACAGCACACAAACAAGACAATCCTGCACTACAGATAAGCAGGGAGGCAAGCGCCCTTGCACCCCCCACCCCCACCCCCCTACTTATATATACCACCTCTGAGGTCACACATAACATGGAAAAAAAAAAAAACACACCACGCCATCCTCCACTCGCTCGCACACAAATACAAATCACACATACACAAACACCAGCAAATCCAACACTCATACTCACACTTACACCTCCCTACCCTTACCCACACATACAACTTACAAAAACACACACAAACACTCACTCACCTGCAATTGCAGGCACCATAACACCACACTCGATGCACCGGAAATGTATAAGCGCGTATTCGAGATATTCAAATTCGCTCTTATGCACTTTCGGCATTCTGGTTTTAGACTTCATGGTCTCGTGTTACTGAATTTCAAGATTTCAGTAATTCGAAATTATGAAGTGTAACCATATGCATATATATATATATATATATATATATATATATATATATATATGTGTGTGTATATACATATACACACACACATATTTTTTTATATATATATATATATATATATATATATATATATATATATATATATATATATATATATATATATACACATCATATTACTTACAGTATAGACCCCCACCTCCCATAAGAATATGCTAATAAGACTGAAATTATAGATGCAACTCAGACTTGCAAGATATGAGGAATATGGTCTGTGTGATAAATAAAATATCTTGTATTATATTAAAGAATTCACTTCAGAACTCATGTGTCTTCATTATTTCTTCTAGTACTGACTCCATAAACCTAAAGTCTAAGGTATTTAATTTGTTATATACCAAACCACACATATCTTGTATGTATACCTTGAATTTTGTAAACTGCTCATAATTCAAGTATCATTAGGTATTTGTGTACAAAGCATACTTAGGATTGCCATTCTAACCATTTTGTCCCCAAAGATTTTACTGCATTTCAGTCAGGATTTTTTTACCAACATTATTTTCAGCTCATGGAGTTTAGTCCCTTCCCGTTTGCAGTAAGAAAAATATTGCCTAGTCTGGTGAAGCATGTTTGGCTTTTCTGTGCCTGATGTTGTGACAAGTTACTGCATCATTTTGTACCAAAACTGTTCATATAAACACATTCATACCACACTGCATTATGTTTTGTCCAGATCTTATTATAGGCTGGCAAGTTCATATGGACTTTATAAATGCACCTGACTAGCAAGCATTATTCTAAGGTTTACCAAAAGTACTTTTGTCAATATTTTTTCAGAGCATCGGCAGTTGCATAATATGCTGTCAGTCTATTGACATGAATCTGACTTATGAAATTACCAACACCAAGACTATACTCTGGTGCAGTATGGCAAAATGAATGGATAAGTTACATGTTATGACATTACAGGATAAGAATACAGCAATACACGCACACATATATGAACACCATTTATGGCCCCTTGTATGACTGGGTGCACCTCAAATGTTTCCTGCAATCAAGTGAATGAACAATTATATAAATAGTAACCTAGAAGTGTATTTCAGCTCACTGCTGTGAGATCCATACAGTGCGACCCATTGTACCCTCCCCATGATCTCCCAAACTCTTATCTTAGGAAGCATAGACAAAGACCCTAAGTCAAGAGTATATTTTAAATATTGCTGTTATATAGTTAGAACAGTGTATAATATGCATTACACTCAAAAAAGTCAAAAAAGCATATATACTGGTGGTCACTATATTGACAATAAGCATACATTTTTAGCTGGGAAAATACAGTCACTATGCATTAGCTAGTAATGAAAGCCTAAAGTACTGTAAAATAGCAATGCTAAAACAAACCAAAGGATGCACCTGATAAAAAGGTTAATTATTAAATGAGATTTTTTTTTTTAATTTGGTAATGGGTATTTGGCTTAATTTTACTGTGTTTCTTTTACCGTAGTTTTAAACAAAATAGGAAGAATGTTTAATTTTAAGACTAACAATGAGAGCTGTTACTGAACAAGCCCAGCACTAACACCCTCTCCATCTGTCAGTACTAGTCAAACTCAAATACCAGAAAGCATAAGCTGGTTACTGTTATAATCTGCAAACCTACTGTATAAAGGTTTATAAAGCTTTTTAAGTTGTTAGAAAAATATGTATTAACATATGTGTGCAATGCTCATTTTAATAAGGGAAGATTTAACACATTTTTATTCTATATGCAGCATTAGTTTTATTTGAGACTACAAATGTGCTTTTCTCAAATTATGCTTTCTGACACTGCAAGATGCACTCTGACCTAATTTGCTAGCACAGCAAAATACATGTTTATGCCTTGGACATGTACTGGAAAGCAGGTGATTTTCTGCTAGGTCAGGAAATTAAAAGGAGAATAATAATAACTTCTGTAGATCCATTCATTATAGGCAATAAGCTCTGTTCGTGTTGATGAAAAAGTGCACAAGCTGCAAGATAGTTAGATATAAAGAACAATAAACTGCTTCAGAAATCTGTACTTGCATTGTGCTTGAATTAGCCATAGTACCTAGACTTGTAACATCACATAGTAAGAAAGTTATAATTGACCAGTGGTCATCAAGGCCATCCTGTTTACTGAAAAATCTTTCTCAAAACTTTGAAGAGTCAGCTAGAAGTATGAGAAATATCTATAAAATAACAGAATTGTGAACTGGTGATCTGCTACATCAGTCATAGTGGGCAATGTCTTGAAAGAAAGGTATAATAACTGTGACAATTCCTGATTTAGCCAGACAAACTCTGTAACTGCATTTTTTGTCTCCTTGTGCAAGAATAAAGTTACCTGAACTGAACCTTATGCTTTTGGTCTTTTTAAAGTATTTTTCTCTAACATTTTTTGGTCCTTCGGGAGCCGGAAACCCTCGTTTAGCCTGGGATCAGATGGGCCAGGTGGCATGAAACTGCGCAGGGAAGATACCACACCAGATTTTCTTCATTGAAAGACCTCCGACTGAATTGTCATGCAAAAGAGGCCAGCCACTTTTCTGATCTACGACTGAAGGCAGGTTCCATTTGAACAGTGAGTGACCAATCGCTGAGGCTCAGGTAAGGTGAATCTACTTTTTTTCTGTTTTAGATCAAGGACTTGATTGTATTTGTTCTGTAATAATTTTTAAAATTCAGGGACAGAAATATTGCTGTCTTGTTATAGATCAGGGAAACAGAATAAGTAGGCAGGTAGTCTGAAGAGACTGTAAACACTTGGTTGTACCACATTAAAAACAAAAGGGTTACGTAACATTTAAAAAAGGTTAGAACAAAATGGGTAATACGTGCACAAAAACAAAAAGACCCCAAAGCCCACTGTTAACCGAAGATGCAAAATATATGCAATCACAGTGCGCCAACAACATTAAATATTATACTAAATGGGTTAATAAATATGAATTTGATGGGAAACTAGAAAGATCCTTGCTTATCAAACTTATTAGACAGTTAAAAAACGATTCTAAAGGTCGGGTTAAAAAACAGCATAAACTAGGAGTTCCTCAGGCACACAGGTGGATTGAGGAAGCAAACCGAAGAGGACAAAAGAATAAAAATTCAAAAGCAATGTTTCTAGACAAAGAGGATAATAACTTGGTTATAGCATCAGCCCCTCCTCCCACTCCGGTTTCGGTTCCCTTACCAGTTCCCTTACCGGAATATGAAGCAAAAGAACAAACTGACCCACCTCCGCGATATCCAGTTGTTCCTATAAAACCACTACCGTTTGTTAGAGATCCTATCGAGACTAGGTCTCGAACACGTAATTTAAAAGGGGATATTGAATTATATCAAATGAATGGAAATTCACGGCTATGAGTGAAAAAGAGATATGCCCACTCATAGAAGTACCAAATCCTCAGGCAGGACAAGAAGGGCAGAACCCAACTCTCTTAGTATACAGACCGTGGACACCGGAAGACGTCCGGAAAGCCACAGAGGGAATCCCCCATCCAAAAGTTAATTTTAGAAAATTCTTAGAAGACTTACAGGGCATGAGGTTAAGTTATCACTTAAATGGAGAAGAAGTAGAAAAAGTAGTCAGACAAATAGTAGGTCCAGATTAGCACATGATCAGTGGCAACTGGAATCCCTGTGACGCTGCACTTAGACCCCTCCCACATAGCGCAGAACTAGACAACAGAGTGAAAGGTCTGACAGACCGAATTTCTGAGAAATGGAAGCCTAGGGCAGACTGGACTTGCATTAATCAATGCATCCAACAAGAAAGCAAAACTGTTGATAGATATTTTTCCAGATTATTGGAATGCTTTAACAATCACTGTGGAATGCAAGTGCCTGAAGATCAGACACAAGATTCCTCATATGAACAGCAGTTAAAGAATGCATTTTTGAAAGGCAGTATTGCACCCATAAGTAGTTTTATTACTAAACACATGGTAGACCATCGTACAAGCAGATTACAATCACTGCTTGAATATGCTAGACATGCCGAGAGGCATTTTAACAACAAAAAGAAAAAGAAAGCCCAAGTATTTGCTGTAGAAGATGGAGAAGTTTATTTAGTACAGTCCGGACAAAAGGGCAAAAAGAATGCCCAGGGAAATAAACAATCTGATCAGCGATCAGGGGACTTTGAAGGGAGAAAGAAAAGAGGTGAGTGCTTCAAATGCGGGAAAAAGGGACATTTGGCAAGGGACTGCAGGAAAAATAAGAAAGCAGCAGTGAAAGACAAAAACGATGAAGGTGAGGACTGACTATATGAAAGTCAGGAATCACTAGATAGGAATAACAGAGAAAAGACAAATGACAATGTGATAGAAGGAGCAGAGAATGTGATAATAGAGGAAGTGCAGGAAGCTACTGATAGTGAAGAAAACGAAATATTAGACCTAGCCTTACTGAGCGTAGAGCTCTATTTGGCTGACACAAAACCAGAAGTGACACTCCTGGTAGAATGGAGGGAAGTCAAATTCTTGTGTGATTCAGGGGCATCACGGACCCTGGTACACCCCTCCAAACTACCAGAAAATTCAGAATCACATGACTTTATACTTGTAAAAGTGGCTAATGGACAGCTGTATCGGGAACCTTTCTCCCATAACATTACAATAACAGATCCTGTTTCAGGATTAACCCAGAAAAGCAAAATTGTTGTTTCTGCGAAATGCCCAGTGAACCTTTTGGGCAGAGATCTTATGCAACTATTAGGCATAGCAGTAGTTCCAACCATGCAGGGTATGGAAGCACAGCGACAGACCAATAGTTTTGCAGTGCAAATGGAAAGTGAGACATTTACTGGTACAGCCAGGACTTAGTTACAACTGGCCCTGGAGCAGTAACTGAAGAGTTAATGAATGTAACTATCAGTAAGTTACCCTCCCTTTGCATTGACATACAACACCTGTTGCACTGTACTCTGTATTATTGTAATTCACCAGGACCTGGCAAAGAATACGAACAAGAACTGTTTAAAAATCATGCAAACAGATTAGTACTGTATAATTTGTACTGGGACATGAAAGAGAACAGTGTAGTTAGCTGTTCATTACCCCAGGAGTACTTTTCACTTTACAAATCAAATCTAATACCGCATGTTAGTTTAACTAAGGAGGAAAATTTAAAATGGATAGACCTAGGAGAAAAAGTCACAAAATGGGAAAAACAGACAGAATCAGAGCTGTCAGAACAGGGAATACAAAGACAGAAACTGAAATGGATAACACAAACACATCCAGCTGTACACTTGCAGTCCAGCAAAGACATCTGAGAAGCCCTCTTATTAGAAGAGGAAGAAAAAGCTTTGTTAGACATACCAGAAACTCTCTGGTCAACAGGAAAATCAGACGTAGGACTAATTCGCACAGCAGGACCAGTTACTATCACGCCAAAATCAGCATTTAGACCACAAAAGAGACAGTACCCCTTGAGAAAAGATGCAGAGGCAGGTATTAAACCTATCATAGCAGCTTTGCTTAAGAGGGGAATACTGGTGGAATCCCCCGATTCACCATGTAACACACCCTTATTCCCAGTTAGAAAAGCAAACAGAGAATGGCGTATGGTCCAAGATTTACAAGCTGTAAATGATGCAGTAATACCAAGAGCACCTACGGTGCCAGATCCACATACCTTGTTGAATGATTTAAAACCTCAACAGAAGTATTTTTCTGTGGTAGATATCAGCAATGCATTCTTTTCAATACCAATACACCCTGACAGCCAGTATTGGTTTGCATTTACATTTCAGGGGAAACGGTATACATATACGCGACTACCACAGGGTTATAGTGAAAGTCCAACAATATTCTCACAAGAAATGGCAAGCAATCTAGCGAGATTTATTCCACCAAAAGGTAGTCAAATTTTACTTTATGTTGATGACATCCTGCTGGCTGCCCCTACCCAGCAAGATTGTAAGGAAGATACTATAGCATTATTAAAATTCCTAGCAGTAGAAGGACACAGAGTAAGCAAAAATAAATTGCAACTTTGGAGAAAACAAGTGAAATACCTTGGATATGTAATATCCAAAGATGGCAGAACACTAGATGAGCACAGAAAAGTAGCGATTTTACAAGCACCAAAACCCACAACCAAGAAGGAAATGATGTCCTTCCTGGGTACGACTAATTTCTGTCGGAGCTGGATCCCAAACTATGCTTTGGAATCTGCACCTTTAACCAACCTGATTTTTAAGAAGCCTATGGCAGCACAAGATTTAATACAATGGATACCAGAAGCAGAATTAACTTTCTGCAAGCTAAAACAATTAATAGCATCATCATTAGTTTTAGGATTACCAAATTATCACAAACGTTTTTTCCAAACTGTAGATTGCAAGCAAGGTTATATGACATCAGTATTGACTCAACAGCATGGGGACAAGCAACGCCCCATTGCTTATTATTCATCACAACTGGACCCAGTGGCGAGGTCTCTACCCCACTGTGTACAAGCAGTAGTTGCAGCTGCAATGGCAGTGCAGGCTTCGGACTCAGTAGTGTTATTCCACCCTCTCACATTGAGAGTGCCTCATGCAGTCACAATCATTTTACTGCAAGAAAAAATAGCATATCTTTCCCCTGCTAGGCATCTTTCTTGTATGACTATATTGCTGAGCCAACCTCACATGACAATTGAACGATGTACTACTTTGAATCCGTCTACCTTGCTCCCAACTCCTGTGGATGGCACACCCCACAACTGCCTGCAGGTAATTGAGCAAAAGACACTGCCTAGAAAAGACCTCACGGATGTTCCCTTGGATAATACCAAGGTGACATATTACATGGATGGCTCATGCAAAAGGAGTCCTACAGGACAGAACCTAACAGGTTATGCAGTAGTTTCTGACACTGAGATTGTAGAAGCGAAACCTCTACCACATAGCTTATCTGCACAAGCAGCAGAGTTGATTGCCTTGACACGGGCATGTACCTTAGCAAAGGGTAAAAGTGTAAACATTTTTACAGACAGTCAGTATGCTTTCTCCACTGTACATGTCTTTGCACAACAGTGGAAGAATCGAGGAATGGTGACATCTACTGGCAAACTGATTAACCATGCACAGTTTATTTTAGATTTGTTAGATTCTATTCAGTTGCCTCAGAAAGTAGCTATTTGTAAATGCATAGCTCATACAAAACAACAAGATAGGATTTCAAAAGGCAATGCGAGAGCTGACACAGCTGCAAAGCAAGCAGCCTCAGAAGCATTTCTTTTGAATGAGGAATTACAACCTTCTGAGATTTTAGACTTAGAAATGTTGAAAACAATGCAGACACTTACTACACAGGCTAAAAAACAAAAATGGAAAAGACAAGGAGCAATTCTCAAGGAAGGGCTGTACATCTCCAAAGAAGGAAAACCAATATTACCATCTAATTTATTTAGATATGCAGCTTTGTTGAGCCATGGGCAGAGCCATGTCTCAACAGGGGGGATGGTACAGTTAGTGAAATGGGTGTTCGCTACGTATGTGTTTTCAAACTACACTAAAAAAATTTTGCCTGTCATGTCACACTTGTAATAAACATCATGCACAAGGGGCATTAAAGCCCAAGCAAGGGAGTTTCCCTACACCACCGTATCTGTTTCATACCATCTGTATGGATTTCATAGAATTGAACAAATGTGAAAACAAAAAGTACTGCCTTGTCATTGTGGATATGTTCTCCAAATGGGTGGAGGCCTTTCCGACTAATAAACCAGATGCAGCCACTGTTGCAAAGACCCTAGTTAAAGAGATTATTCCTAGATTTGGCATACCGGAAAGGATCTACAGTGACAATGGTACACATTTCGTTAACCAAACTATACAACAGCTAAGTCAGTATTTTGGGATTTCTTTAAAACACCACTGTGCATATCACCCTCAATCTGCAGGGTTGGTAGAAAGGCACAATGGAGTTTTAAAGAATAAGCTTAGGAAACTTATAACAGAAACACAGAAGAATTGGGTGTACTGTTTGCCCCTGGCAATGTTGAGCATGAAAACTGTTCCAAATGCAAAAGGACTGACACCTTTCGAAAAGATTTTCGGAAGAGCTTATTATATACCTCAGTGGAAACCTCTCATGCCTGCAGACCAAACATCTTTTACAGTTTAATTCTGTTTCAGATAAAGACCAAACTAACACCTCCGAAGCAGCAGTAGCCCCAGGCACTTGGGTCTGGGTGAAGACAATCAAAAAGAAGAATTGGACGACACCAAATTGGGAAGGTCCGTATCAAGTACTGCTGAACATGCCCACAGCAGTCAAGATTGCGGAACGATCATCTTGGATTCATTTGACACACTGTAAACTAGTCAAAAACTTTGAACTTGATAAAACTCTTGCTAACACACAGCAGCAATAAAAATGACGACAGGACCTAGAGACAATAGGAATACTGAACAATTTCAGCAGTATATTCAGCAGTGTTGCATAATCATCTTAATAACTGCATTAGTGACAATGTTCTTTTTGTTGTGGCTTTTGCTGTGGCCTTTCTTTTCTTCAGCCACACCAGCTAGACTGAATAAACGTGATTCAACATTCATAGACTGGCATCCGAACTTTAACACTTACCAAGCAATTAAATATGTGTATGCTGAGACTTTTAATATTTCAAATTGTTGGATTTGCACAGCTATACCAACAGCATACGGGGGATTATTGATGGCTGCTGTCCCCCTAGGGGAATATGAGACCTGGGAAAACTTGATTTTTGAGACTACACCTGTGAAATCTAGAGACAAAATTGCATTATTTCTGCCTGTTACACAAACAGGAATCGTATGCTTTTTTAAGAATGACACCATTCAAGTAGGTTGGAGTAGATGTAATGTTACTATCTCTTATAAATGTTATATTAAACCTAAAAATGCTAAAAATACAGAAACAATTTGTGATGCAGATTATGATTCATACTTTGAGTCCTTACATAAAACTGTCAGTGATATACAACATAATCCTATTCTTTTAAAGCAACTGACTATTATAGATAAGAAAATGTTTCATGCAGGGAAGGTGTATATTAATACTAAGGTAGAAAACTGTTATTTCATATGTGGGAAAAAGGCATACAAATGGTTGCCTGAGAATTGGTCCGGCAGTTGTTTTTTGGGTTACCTGGTCCCGGCCATACGACACACTACAGCTTTGCCTCATGGGAGAATTCAAAACGTCAGAGATGTCACGAAGAAACCTGAGAATCCAATCAAGAAACCTGAGAATCCAGTGGGACAGGTCGTAGCAGGCTGGAGGAACCATAACTCCGTGAAAGACAAAAGTAAACTAGCGCACATGGACTTGAGTGACACTATCATATCCTGGGATGGCATAGCCCCTGCATATGGTGCAGTTAAATCAATTTGGGAACTGAGAAAGCTATCCAAGCTCCTCGAGGTCATGAGCAATGCAACTTTTTCTGCTCTTGAATTAATGACTGATGAACTGAATGCAATGAGAACTGTGGTGCTTCAAAACCACATAGCTCTTGACTTCACCCTAGCAGCGAGAGGTGGTACGTGCACTTTAATCAAAGACAAGTGCTGTTGGTTCATTCCCGATAATAAGCATGAAATTAATGACCATTTGGAAGTGATCCAACAAGTGTCAGACATGACCAGGCCAGGCCCAAACCCACTGACGGACTTTTTCCAGAATTTATTTGGGGGGTGGGGTTCCATCCTAATGAACATCCTAATTGCCATTTGTGTGGGATTACTATTGTTAGGAGCATGCATTTGCTGTGGAATTCCCTGCATGAAAAAATTAATCAAAGATTTTATAGGCATGTCAGTTTCTGAGACTTTGTATCAAAGTACTGAAATTGAAGAACTATTGAAAAAGGAAACACTTTCATAAGTTTAAACTGAATGACTCTCTTAGCTGCAAATCCTCAAAGGAAGAGGTTAGGAGAAGAAAACAAACTGTTTATGCTTCTGAAATAGAATAAAAAGTATTAACAGGGGGGAAATGTTAGAAAAATATGTATTAACATATGTGTGCAATGCTTATTTTAATAAGGGAAGATTTAACACATTTTTATTCTATATGCAGCATTAGTTTTATTTGAGACTACAAATGTGCTTTTCTGAAATTATGCTTTCTGACACTGCAAGATGCACTCTGACCTAGTTTGCTAGCACAGCAAAATACATGTTTATGCCTTGGAAATGTACTGGAAAGCAGGTGATTTTCTGCTAGGTCAGGAAATTAAAAGGAGAATAATAATAATTTCTGTAGATCCATTCATTATAGACAATAAGCTCTGTTCGAGTTGATGAAAAAGTGCACAAGCTGCAAGATAGTTAGATATAAAGAACAATAAACTGCTTCAGAAATCTGTACTTGCATTGTGCTTAAATTAGCCATAGTACCTAGACTTGTAACATCACATAGTAAGAAAGTTATAATTGACCAGTTGTCATCAAGGCCATCCTGTTTACTGAAAAATCTTTTTTAAAACTTTGAAGAGTCTGCTAGAAGTATGAGAAATATCTATAAAATAACAGAATTGTGAACTGGTGATCTGCTACGTCAGTCGTAGTGGGCAATGTCTTGAAAGAAAGGTATAATAACTGTGACACTTCCTGATTTAGCCAGGCAAACTCTGTAACTGCATTTTTTTGTCTCCTTGCACAAGAATAAAGTTACCTGAACTGAACCTTATGCTTTTGGTCTTTTTAAAGTATTTTTCTCTAACAGAAGTAAATTTGCAGCAATAATTCTTGGTACCCCTCATCACTTGCTGCTTATCCCACAGACCAACATCATATGAAGTAGGGGTGAAGGAAGGTTTTTCAAACTGTGCCCAATGGTCCTGCACTGATACCCCCAGCCTAGCATTAATAGTGGCCCACCTCCTTCAGTCATGGCCAGTCTTAGGTGAATTGGGTGATAGGCAAAGAACTTCATTATGCCCCCCTGCTGTGCACAGTTTTCTCCACCAAACAACAGTGCCCCCTGCTTCCACAGCATCCTGGCTTACCCATTCCATCTAAATTGTCATTTTTTTTTGTCACACTTTGTCTTACTCTTCAGCTTTTTTCTGTATCCAAGTAACCCACCCTAACTGGCCAAGACTGCACTGAAATAATGGCAGAATAGTGGAGAATATTTAAGCTTGGAATCTGGTAAAAAGCTGTGGGGTTCTAGATGACTGGGGATGCATTTTAGATATTTTTTTCTGACATTTTGATTCAGTAATGACCTATACCAAAATCTTAACTATGGAAATAAATCCAATCATCTGATGTTGTCAGTCTTCATTTATTCTTGACTTGTGGGTATACGGTCCCGATCCTCGGAACCGATCCAGCTGATATATAGCTTGCATCAGCCAAAAATCTCTTGAGCTGCTAGTCTACCCACAATGTCCATCTCCATATTACCTCAGATCTCATTTGCCGCTCATACAACAAGATGTGTCAGCCAGTTCCTCTCTCGTACTTAAGTAAAAATTTTTATATACTATCTCTTTCCTTAATAGTTCTCTGATTCCTTTTATTCTGTAGTTTTAAATTTCTTGGTCTACCCTTGTGGCTGTGTGGTTTTCCTTTACCATTGGTAACCTTTCTACCAGCGTTGGTAGATTTTTTCTTGTGGTGTGACTGAATTTCCTTTCCTTTCCTGTTATGTCCTAATTCTGTTATTTCTCTATGCCTCTCCTGCCCTTTTTATTCAGGACGATGGCGGAAAAACCTAAACGCTCCACTACAGGCTTCAAGCAATGTACAGAGTGCGACAGAAAATTGCCAAACTCTGATAACCATGAACATGTTGTGTTGTTTGGGAGACTCACACTTGTCTGTTCACTGTACAATCTGCCAGGGCTTCAGAAGCAGAACTGTGTTGGATAGGAAAAACAAACTCATTGTCAAAGGGTTCCTTAAAGCCCCATTTGAAAAGGTTTTGTCAAGTCTGAGCAGTCTCTTATGGCTTCTGGATAAAAATTCTCCTGTTTGATGCTGATGTCTCCATTGGCACCTTTTGTTAAGAAGCAAAAACATGCATTGGAAGGTTCCTCTTTGGAACCAAAACCTAAAGTTCAGAAGCTTTCTGAAAAGTCTGAATCTTTGGCACCAAGCACTTTTGCTGGTGCCATCAACACCAGCCATGACCTTTACTAAATCATTGACTACTATGTTTCCGATACCAGCACCAAATGTTACTATGGTCATGCCAGCACAAATATCCCCCACAGTCCTGCAGACGATGCAGAAGCCTGATGCTTCCATCCAACCCAGGACTATTTATTCCCAATTCTTGGATCCCCTCATTGGACAACTCCCTATTCCTTTCATGGAGAGACCCGAGTCTCCTTCTGGGTTGTCCATTTGCTCTACCAGAAGTCTCTCGAAAGTGGATATTGTTAGGTTGGTGGCTCAGATCCTGACAGCCAGGGGTCTTCCTTCATCTTCTCAGCCCCTCTCCCATCCCCACTCTAGTACAGGGGATTTCATCCATACTATGGCTTCTTATTGTCCTCCTCTGACCTCTTCATAGGCTTTAGAGATCTTGACTCCAATGTCGCAGGTACTAATGTCTTTGTCACCAACAACTTTCTTGTCTTCTCCGAGTCTGGCTCGGACACCTTCAGTGCATATGGCACCATCGTGTCCCCAGGACTGTGTCTTTGCTGTTGGGCCTGATGGGTTTGAGTCAGCACCAAGTTTTTCTATGGAGCCAGCCTTGTTTCTTTGGGTTGTGCTGATAGAGGACTCCTCCTTAGTTCCAGTTTGTCAGGTGGGTCTCTTGGGGCAGGGTGTGACCCCCGTTCCGGGTTCCATTCCTCCTCAGGGGGGCCTGCCTTTCAAGCCATGGAAAGAGCTTTAGCCACTGCCTCATCTCAGGTGCCTCCTGTGTTACTGGAGTCTCTCCCTATGACCCCAGGCCTTTCAGTTCTACTGCCAACCTCAACCCCCGGACAGCTAGTCCCAAGGTCGCAAGAATTACCTACTACAAGGCATTCCCTATTCCAAGTCACCTTCAAATATTCACAATGAAGAGCCTTCTCAGAAGAGATTGTGTAAGGGGAAACATCTTCATTCTCCAAAGGAATCTGTCACAGCGGACATGAATTTTGATGAAGGGGAGGGTTCCCCATAGTCACCCCCAGAAGATATCTCCTTCAAGGACATTCTTGAGATCCTGAAACAAAGGGGTGATTGGAGGCCCATAAACCCTTCCTCACAGGAATCCATGTACTTGCAGGCCTCTGGCACTCACCCGTCTACCTCCTGGGAGACCCCTCCCACTGACAACCTAATTAAGGTGACCATTCAGTGAGGTTGGAAGGCTCCTTATTCTATAGAACCTGTACCCCAGTGACCTGACAAGATTCTTTCTGCTCCTGAGGACCATCCAATATTGGGCAAAGGGCTTAGTAGTTGATGCCATGGTGGTAGCTGCTGCCACCAAGAAAGAGCTAGTAGAGGAAAGTTCTACTGTACATCCCCCTAACAGAGAATCCAAGGCAATGGACAGATTTTGGAAGCGAGTCTATGCATCACTGACCTTCTCTATCAGGTCTTTGAATTTTTTGGCACACTCTACTAGACTTGAAAGGGATTTGGTCAAGGAGCTGTCAGATACCCTGGCGGGAGCAGTCACTGGGGGGATTCAAGAAAAAGTGGCCTCCCAGTTACCTACCCTGGATTCTATTTCAAATTCATCCATGAGGCTCATTGTGCATGCAGCCAAGGGGGCAACCAGGTCAGTAGGTTCAGGTATTGCTGTTCGACATCACACTTTGATGTGCCTGTGTGAGTTGGCAGAACCATACAAGTCTTCCTACATCAGTGCTCCCTTTAATGGATCCTATTTGTTTGGACCCAAAGTAAAGGAAACTCTATCCAGGTGTCAAAAGGATGGAAAGACTGTCTGCTGTGGGTGTACATTTTTCCACTCCTCAATGAACCTACTCCAGGAATCAAAGGAGTGGTAAGATGTGGTTCATGAAGTCCCATAAGCCTTTCCAGGACACATGTGGTATGGACTCCTATCAGGGCAGAGGGGGGAGTTACAATGGAAGATGCCATCCTAGGGGCAGGGGTGGTCCGCAGAATCAGGGTTCCAGTGACTCATTCTCTGGTCAATCCTACCAGCACTCCTGAAAGGGAGCCCAATTTCTTACCTCTGGAGGCAGTCAGGGGATGATTTTCCCTTGCAGCCAAATACCTGGCAATGCATAACTACCGATGCTTGGATGCTAAGGATCATTTCCAGAGGTTGTCTAATCCCTTTCACTGTTTATACAAGAACCCCAGTAAAACACCCCAATATTCCATGCAGTCAGAGAGATCAAGCAGCATTAGAGATACAAAAGCTGCTAGAAAAAAGAGTTATCCAAGAAGTCCCAACAGACCAATTAGGATCCGGGTTTTACTCAAAGTTTTTTAGTGCCAAAGAAAACAGGGGACTGGAAACCAATTTTGGATCTCAGTAGTCTGAACAAATTTGTCCAACAGTCAAAATTCCAGATGGTCACAATTCAGTCAAATTTTCCCTTCTTAGAGGAAAATGATTGGATGTGCTCTATTGATTTCAAGCCTTGTATTACCACATAAAGATGGACAAACACTCAAGAAAGTTTCTCCACTTCTGGCTAGGAGCCAGTCATTACCAATTCAGAGTGCTACCCTTTGGTGTCACCACAGCCCCCATGGTGTTCACCAAATGCATGGCAACAGTCACAGCACATTTGAGGCTGCACAGATTCTGAGTGTTTCCTTACCTAGATGACTGGCTCCTCACCACTTCCACCAGGCATCTATTACTACAAACTATGGACTTCATTCTGGAACTATCAAAACAATTGGGCATCACGATCAATCTTGTGAAGTCTCAACTAACCCCCTTTTCAGGATATGGAATTCACTGGAGCTCTTCTCAATACTCTTTCTTGTGTGGCAAGTCTTCCCCTCCACAGGTTGCACAAAATACATGTTCAACCCCTCCTTTGCTCAACCAAAATTCCAGCTCAACAGATTCTGCAGGCATTGGGCTCCATGGCAGCAGCAATCACTTTAGTTCCAATGGCTAGGTTTCACACGAGACTTCTCCAATGGCTACTTGTGAACCAATGATCTATTTTAACCCACCCCATGAATCATTTGGTCTTCATATCCAGCCGATGCAGAAATTACTTAACCTGGTAGATGCAATCTGAGGAAATTCTTCTAGGCTGCCCCTTTGTCCCCCAGCAGCCCAAGGCCATAGTGAACATGGATGCTTCCCAGATTGGGGGGGGGGGGCATTATCTCAGAAAGACAGTCCAAGGCACATGGTCCCCCTCTGAGGCCAATTTGCGTATCAGCATTCTAGAGCTAAAGGCAGTGCTCCTGGCATTGCAAGCATTTCATCCCATCTTACCTCTTGGGATGATAGCTATTCAATCAGACAACATGTCCGTGGTCTGATACATCAACAAACAGGGGGAACCAAGTCCTATCCACTTTGTTGAGAAGCCTTCGAGTGTGGCAATGGGCCATAACTTCCAACCGCTTTCTGGTACCATAACACATCCCGGGGAGTTCAAACGTGATTGCGGACAAAGTCAGCAGATGCATCCTCATGCCTCATGAGTGGTCTGTGAACTCCAGAGTTGTAAAGAAGATCTTTCTTTGCTGGGGTCAGTCTTGCTGCGACCTGTTTGCCTTGCCTCTGAACAACAAGTGCAAAAGGTAGTTTGCCTTAATTCCCCCTCAACGGGAAGTCCCCTGAGACGTCCTTCTCCATGACTGGCTGCTGGATCTCCTTTATGCCTTTCTTCCCTTCCCTCTGATTCCTCTTTTTCTCAAGAAAGCAGCTCAATTGAGAAGCAAAGTGATCCTCATTGCACCTTACTGGCCTCGACTGATATGGTTTTCCTTCCTCTGGCCTCATCTACTTCATAAACTCATGGATTATGGACCCAGTTCCTGACCTTCTGTCCTATCCTTGGGGACTAGTGCACCCCAAACTTCAGACCCTCATGCTAACTGCTAGGTTTCTCCAATTCCATTAGTCACCAGGCATAATGAAATTCCTTCTCCTGTACGACACATTTTGTTGGCATCCCATAAACCATCCACCAGGAATCTCTACCATAGTAAATGGAGGAGATTTTCTATTTGGACTTTTGATAATGGTCTGGACCCTTTTTCAGTACCAGTAGAAAAAGTTCTACAATTTCCTACTACCATTTTTGATAAAGAAGTTTCTGCTTCTACAATTAAGGTTATCTTAGCAGCTATTTCAAATTTCTATAATGGTATAGGTGACCACCCTTTAATCTCCCACAGGCTTTGTAAAGTTTTTCTTAAAGGCACCATCCATTTAAAGCCCCCTTTCAAGGATCTGCTACCACCATGGGACTTGACTATTGTACTGCAGTCTCTTACTTTACTCCCATTTGAACATACAGGTACCTGTGACTTAAAGTTTCTTTCTTGGAAAACATTGCTTCTCATAGCTGTCACTTCAGCGAGACGAGTCTCTGAATTACAGGCTCTGTCTTCGAAAGCCCCTTATTTACTTTTCCACAAAGGCAGTGTATCACTCAGAACAAACCCAACCTTTCTTTCTAAAGTGATCTCAGAGACCAATATCAATCAATCCATAGACTTGCCTGCATTTTTCCCAATTTTTTTCTAATAAAGGCAAATACTGCCTATACCTTATGGATGTGCACAGGCAATTACATTTTTATCTTGATAGAACTAAACAGCTTAAACAATGAGAACAATTATTTGTGTCATTTGCAATTCCAACCTTGGGCAAACCTGTGTCTAAGGTTATTCTGTCTTGATGGTTAAGGGATGGCATTTCCTTTCTTTACACAAAAGAAAACTTATGTCTCCCTATGCCAGTGAGGACACATTCTACCAGATCCGTGGCAACTTCACCTGTTTTTATTCTAAAGCTTCTATGTCAGATATTTTCACAACTGCCACTTGGGCTAAATCACATACTTTTATTACTCATTACAAATTGGACATGGTCTCCAGGGGGAGAGCCTCCTTTGGTTCTCCGGTTCTCAGGAATATTCTTCCATAGGGCCACCCAGGATCTAAGGTAGTTGGGTACTCTGTCCCACAAGTTAAGAATAGATGAAGATTGACAACATCAGATAAAGAAGTTATGTCTTACCATAACGTTCCATCTGTGTTGTCAATCTTCATCTATTCTTGCGTCCCTCCCACCTGCCCCCACCTTTGGATTTCTGGTGGAGCGACATCCTTTCCTGGGTTTTTATTGTTAGGGATACCTTGGACAACTTTTCTGACTGGAGTGAGAGTGCTCTCTTCAGTACGATTGCAAACTTGATCTGAAGTAATGTGGAGAGGGGCATTGTGGGTGGACTAGCAGCTCAAGAGAGTTTTGGCTGACGAGAGCTATATATCGTCTGGATCGGTTCCGAGGATCGGAACCGTATACTCGTAAGTCAAGAATAGATGAAGATCAACAACACAGATGGAACGTTATGGTAAGACATAACTTCTTTTTTTTTTTCTTTCAAGGAAGGAATAAGTTCTGTGCAAGGCTTAATGTTTATAGCTGAAAAATAGTAGTTCCCAATAAATGAAGAAAACAAATCTTGTAGAATACGTAAATTATATCTGTGATTAGTGCCTGCCACCCTACCTTTTCAAAAACTGTGTGCCTCTCTAGTGTTAGATTGGGATAAGTGTGAAAGGACAAATGGCAATGGTCTTATATTTAAAATTGCTGCTATCATACACATACACAGCATGCCTGGTCACCCCTAACATGGAAAAAAAAGCTACCTTCTGTGTATCTCTTTGATGTCAGACTGGGATGAAAATTGAAGAACAAATAGAATAAGTAGCACAATTCAAATCATGTCTGTCATATATTCAGCATGTTTCAAAATATAGCTACTGCCACACATGTATGATATTTGATTGAGGAAAGTGAAAAAAATAATCACAGCAGTGCATTCCAACATTTTGCTGCTAAACAATGCAGTGGAGTTAGACAAGCTATAATGACCTTCTTCACACACCTCTGAGGTTTAATTGTGAGGAAAATTGAAAAACTGACCACACTGTCCTCAGCCCCTTACAAGCTATGATATTTGTGAGGAAAATGAAAGAATTAATGACACCACACTGTCCCCAGCCCCAACACTAGCCATAATGACCTTTTGTTTACACCTCTAAGGTTTATGAGGAAATTTAAAGAAAATGCAAAATCTGAAGGTAATGCTACTCAATGCTAGAATTCTAAACCTCAAAATGCACTCTTTTGAGGCACTCCTAAAAATGGAGAACATCGATATCTGTGCAGTAACTGAGACCTGGTTCAAGGCTCCAGAGAGCACCCCTACAATACCAGGCTACAGCTCTTACCACACTTTTTGGCTACCAAACCAGGATCAAAACATTAAAGGTGGAGGAGTGTCCATATTCACCAAGGATATTCACACCACCAGGTTAGTTGCCCAACACAATGCATCTGAAATTCTCCAGGTGCAACTAACACTAGGTAAGACTGCAATCCAAACTGTAACTTGCTACAGATCCCCCATCATGCCCAAAGATTCTCACTACACCTTTCTAAACATACTGGAAAATATTAATATACAACCAAACACCCTAATACTGGGTGATTTCAACTACCCTGTCATTAACTGGGAAAACTACTCATGCACCAACACCTTTGCCCAACGGTTCTTGGAATTCATAAATTCCAATGCCCTGGATCAACTAATCCATAGTCCCACCAGGGGATCCAATATCCTAGACCTGGTCATTACCAACATGGGAAATCGATGCTCCACACCTATGGTCACTCCCTCGTTGGTCAGGTCAGACCATAATCTAATCACCCTTAACATCCACATCCCACCCCCACCCTCCATTAAGGAAACCTCTATAAAAAACTACTCCAAGGCCAACTTCATGCTACTCAAGTCAGAAGTTACAAACTTCATGGCACCTATGCAGACGGGAACTGAAAGTTCGACTGCTGAGTCCTACACTAAGGCACTGTACGAGCACATCCACTCATGCATGAATCGTGCCATCCCAAATAGAACCAAGATGCTCTCCTCAAAAAAAAGGAAGCCAATCTGGTGGTGCCCTGCCATAAAAAAACTTTACAACAAAAGGAAAAAAACTGTTGCAGAAAAGAGGAAAATCCCAGGATGCAAAAAACTCCCTTACCAGCCTCAGTAAGAAGCTCATAAAATCCTGCAAAGCTAGTTACGAAAATAAAATTGCCAAAGATTCCAAAGACAACCACAAGGCATTCTATAACTATGTCAAGAATCTAAATGGCAATGCTCAGATCTGCTCTGAGCTACAACAGAATGGCACTAAATGTACTGATCCCAAGGATATTGCCAATATCCTGGCAGATCGATTCAGTGCCAACTTCACCCCCTCTCACCCCCTAAATAGCCCATCTCAATACTGGAAGATTGCCAAATTCTGGTAATAACGGCCACACAGGTAAAAAACGCATTCTACAAAGCTAAGAATACAGCATACATGGGACCAGATGACATCCTGGCCTGTGTACTACATGAACTACAAAATGAACTGGCACCTCACCTAAGTGTCATGTTTAATCATACTGTCACCTCAGGCTTCATGCCCACTGAGTGGCACACAGCTACAGTTATCCCACTCCACAAGGGGGAATCCACCTTGGATCCTGGGAACTACCGCCCCATCAGTCTGACGAGCCTGATCTGCAAGGCCATGGAATGTATTATCATGGAACTTATAAACAAAGACATTGGCAACCTTAAAACACTGGACCCCACCCAGTTTGGGTTTGTGAAGGGCCGATCTTGTCTCCTGAACCTTATTGACTTCTTCGAATCAGTCTCTAGAGCCGTGGACGAGGGTAAGGCAGTCCACACAGCCTATCTGGACCTCGCCAAGGCCTTTGACACCATCCCACACTCTGGAATCATAGATAAACTTACTAAGCTGGGCATTAATCCCTACGTTACTCGATGGGTTGTCAATTGGCTTACTGATAGAACCCACACTGTAAAAGTAGCTGACTCCAAATCCAGCTCCAGACAAGTCACAAGTGGAGTACCTCAGGGTTCAGTCCTGGGACCTCTCTTGTTTGGCATCTACTTCTCTGAAGTACAGGCCAACACTAATGGACTCTGGCTGACAAAGTTCGCAGATGACTGCAAACTGGGAGCCATTACTGCATCCCCAAATGATGTGGATACTCTACAAAAGGGCCTTACAGAAACAGATGCTTGGTGCAAGAGCCATGGGCTCAAGCTCAATGCCAAGAAATGTATAGTTATCGCCTTTGGGAAAAAACATGTACCCGTGAATTATCACATAGGTGGAAGTACACTAAACAACGAAAGTGTGATAAGAGACTTAGGGACACAGGTGGACAGTGGTCTCACCTTCAATAACCACATTGCCACAACAGTCAGGAAATACTTCTATGTGGCACACCTCATCACTAAGGGCTTTTCATCCAGAAAAAAGGAGGTCATTGTCCCACCGTACTCATCCCTCATTAGACCCATTATAGAATACAATGTCTCATTTGGTATGTACCTCTCAAGACATCTGCAACAACTGGAAAGGCCGCAGAAATACCTCACTAAAAGAATCACAGGCCTAAAGCAGATGCCCTATGCTGACCGCCTTAAAAAACTCCAGCTATACTCAGTCGCATATTGTCTACTCCGAGGTGATCTCTGCTTAACATACAAGGCCATGTCAAACCCAGAGCTGTTGGACATGCTACACTTAAAGAAATCCCAATCCCTCAGAGCCACATGCTCCAGGAATCTAAATCTTGTCATCACAATAAACAAAACATGCTGGAGGGATAGGTTCCTGACCCAGAGACTCCCCAGACTCTGGAATAGACTGCCCATACATGTCAAGCAGAGCGCCTCTTTGGCCCTCTTCAAAAGGAACCTTGATGATTGGATGGGAGAAAGGAAATTCACCCCTGGGATCACATCAGTCACCCTGGTAGACAGGGGTCCAGGGAAGTAAATAGTGTGGGAAGAAATAGCCAGGGAATTGTTATGGTTAGGCTTGTATAGGCCCTAGGGCCGATAGCCTAGTACCAACCTATGAGCATATGAACCTATAAACCTATGATCACAATAATTAATTTACTAATAATCCCCAGTCCTGACACAAGCAATTGCAACTGTTAGATGCATACCTCTATGGTTTAATTGTGTTGAAAATTAAATAAATAATGGCCACACTGTCCCCAGCTCTCAAAACAAGTTACATGAAACTTCAATGCACACCTCTGAGGGGGCTCAGTTTTAGACTAAGTGGGGTTCAGGGGGCAGGCCACTATTAAGCTTTTGTCAAAATCTACATACAGCCTAGTGTATGGGGGCTACCACATTCCAAAAACTGTGAGGATCTTTATGTTCTATAATACTTGTTATGCCCTATTTTTGACAGATAATGACTTAGTAACTGTTCATTTTTCCTTAGTGTTGCCAAAAGGAGTTATTTCTATGCCCACCAATATTGATGTCAACAAATAAAAATCTGTATTATTTTACACACATATGTGTGTGCATCAGTTACAGTAACTTTATTGTGGATACCTTAGATATTTGATTGTGAACAATTGAATGAATAAATGCATAAACGATTGCTACAGGAATATTTCAGCTGGTTGCTTCCAGGAACATACAGTGCAATGCATTACAACTGTTCACACAAAGACACACAAACACACACAGATACACCCATCAATTACAGCTACTTTATTGACTGTGTAATCTTTAGATGTCTGTTTATAACCAAATGAATAAATTCATAAATAATGGACATAGTAATATGTTGGAACACTACAGTACATCCCATTACACCCTATCTAACACTCTGTAGGGTCAACCAATATTCACTTAGACTCTGTTGTCTGATTCTGATTGTGATCAGATTAATGTATAAATGCATAACTCAATGAATGTAGCCAATAACTGCAATCAGTTTTGCAAACACAATGATTTACATGAAATTCATTCTTAAAAACTGGCAAAGATGAAAAGCCAGTAAGTAGAGCAGTTAATTAATTCATTTATTCATTCATTATGCCTTTATGAATGAATGAATGATTTTTTTTCCAAAATGACAAATTCTGCTGTCAGGATTTCTGTACAATGTGTTGTTTTTTTCCTCTTTGCTGTCAGATTGGCTGGTGTTTGTAATCTCTGTCTCTGTTTTAAATTGAATTATCTATGGAATATGAGCATATGCTTATATAACTCTCATGCACAAAAAAATTAAGTTACACTAGAATCCTGAATAATTAGATACCAATAAATCTGTTACTTGCCCTTGTAAAACTACTAAAGAATGCAATCAGGTGAGATAATTTCTTATTGGAAAAATATTCACTATTTATACTTGTGCATGGTTTCAGAACAGGTGACAATATAATTACTGCCCTGACATGACTCTTAATTATACAAAGTCTGCCTTGGATTCACATCTCTTAAATGTTGTTGTCTTTTTTTACCTTTCTTTGCTCACACAAAATCAAATGCAGCAGTTGAAAATCAAAGGAAGGACTCTGCAGTCATCTAATTACAGGTTTATCTTCATGACTATACTCAATATAATAAATTCAAGGAGACCTTTTCTTATTACATCCTGTCTGACTGTGTTGTGGAACTTCAGTGGCTCATCCTTGGTCTTCCTCTCACCTTATGTATATTATATTCGCTCCACAACTATACTAGCAAGATATTATTATTATTATCATATAGAAATTATACTATTACATGACAGTATGAATCCACCACTGATAGTGTTACTGATGCTCTCACAAGTGATGTCTTCTGCCTTTATAAAAGACTAATGCCAACTTAACTTCCAGTGAATTCCTCTAAAAACAGTTCTGTACTATATGGGCCCATACCTTTAATTGTACCTCATTAAGACAAATGTTTCTTGTTTTGCATTTTATAAAGTTCATGTTTCAAGTTGTTACACATTGAAAGGATCTGTCACAACACAGCAATAACTAGGGTGAAGTGAAAGAATGACTATCCTGGATGCAAGCTCTTGGGGGCCATGAATGACAGGTGCTGATTAGGTATGAATGCATTACTGGCATTCATTTATGAAGTTACAAAGATAGAAAAGCAGTTACAAGTCAAGTTTAAAACCTGCAGGTAATAAACAATTAGGCATATTATGTGTAGTAAAAATGTAAGCATATTATGAAAACACAGTGAAAAATCTGTAGATTTCTAATAAATGATACTACAAAAATATCACAAAAATCATTTATGTTTGTTCTGAAAAAGGGAAATAAAAATGTTGGTCCTGTTTCTTTAAATTGTTAGTGCCACCATTATGCCAGTAACGATGCCAGTTTCTTTTGTACAGAGCAGCTTTAAAATCATTGAGAAAATCATGCTGGGGATAAATCAAGCTTGAAAATATGAATTCACCTCCAAAATAGGTGTAGCTGAAACTTCTGGCAAGTCTTGGCATTTCAATAGGAAGCTGTTGTTAATTTGAGATATGTCCTGCTAGCCTGTTTCATTTTCCTGACAGCTGTCAAAAAAATCTGTTAATAGGCAGTACATGGGGTGCCTTACGTTTCATTACATGTGAAATGTTTCTTCCTCTTCCTGTCTTCTGAACCAAGATGTTTTCAAGCCTTTATGACCTGTTAATAAACAGTTTAGCTTTGCTATTGCTGAAATGAGCACTTATTTTCATAGGTGGGTGAGTGGGTGTCAGATCACCACTTTTCAAGGGCTGACAGACCTTTTGTTGAGGGAACAAACCCTTAGCACTTTGCCTGAGGACTCAAGAATCTAGTTGCCAGACAGGGAATGCAACTCCGCAGATGAGCTGGGGAAAAAGGGGATCTCTACTTAGCAAGCAGAACATCACTGCACAAGAAAGGGATACCCAGTGCTGCACATGGGCATAAGGGAACCCATGGTGGGCAGCCTAAGCCACCCCAACAGAGTCCACCAGTAACAGAGGACGCTACTAGTTCAGGCACAAGGCCAGGATCAGGGACTAAATGTTTTAAATGTAACCAGTAGGGCCATGTATCATAGCTTATGTTCATAGCACTAGGCTAACTTCCCATGTGGGCCAATTATAAGCCTAGCCAATTACCCCATGTGAGAATCAATCCCTGCACCTTGTGTCTGTAAGGTAGGGACTTTAACCATTATGCCAACTTCCCACTTGAAGTCAACAGAGGCAAGGTGGTGAACAAAAGGTAGGGGAGCCAGCAAGTGGTAATAAAAGAGTGTCAGTGGTAAGTTGTCTGGAGACAACAAGGGTACCGAACTACCACAAGAGGTTATATCCTATCTTAGTGGATGGGAAACAGGCCACTGCTAGGAGAGACACAGCCTCTGACCTAACCATTGTGAAGCCTGCAATGGTTAAAGAGATGCAATACTGGCTTGAGCAGTCTATTTCAGTCAAAGCTGTAGGAGGGACCCCATTCCAAGTACCTTTGGCCAGGGTTCACCTTGACTGGGAGGGAGGAAAAGGAAGCAAGCAAGTAGGTGTGTTTGAGGATATCCTGCAGATGTCCTGATAGGGAATGATTTTGATAATGCAATACATTGTGTGCTTGCAGAGACACACAGTCAGGCTTGGAGACAGGAATATAGGTCTGGTAGCCTGGTGGGGACCCAGACAGACTGCACTCTTGAAGCCAGGACTGGTGAGGTGCCTACTTCAGAGAGGGAGCTACCCTGTAGAAGTGAGACTGAATGTGAGCCACAGCTGATGGTGGATATTTGTGTACCCTTGGACAGAGTGACTGCAAGGGCAGAGGTAGTAGTTGTACCCAGACTGACAGTGAGGCACTGGTGTCAGAAGAAACCAGACTTCCTGTGGAAGGGGAGCTGGGAAGCATTACATAGAGAGACTGGAGACTGGCTCAGCTCTCAACCCTATATTACAAGGCTTGAAGGAGGTAGCTAGGGAGGCACCTGATTCTCAGGGAAAAGGGGAATCTGTAAACTGGAACAAAGGGTTATTTTGTATAGAGAGTGGACCCCAGACGGTGGGCTAGAAGGTGAGGAAATACAGCAGTTGGTAGTGCCCATGGCCTACCATCTGGCACTTCTAGCCATAGCCCATAACATTCCCTTTGCAGGTCATAGGGGCATAAAGCATACCAAGAGATGTATTATGTAGAACTTTTATTGGCTTGGGATTTCCAGAGATGTAACAGGGTACTGTAGGACCTGTGAGCAGTGCCAAAAAGTAGGCAAGGCAGGAGACAAGGTCAAAGCTCCTTTGATGCCTTTGCCTGTGACAGGGGAGCCATTTCAGAGGGTAGCTATGGATATTGTGGGGCCTCTGAGCTCCCCAAGTTCCACTGGGAAGACATATATCCTAGTGGTAGTAGATTATGCTACTAGATACTCTGAGGCGGTGGCTCTGTCCTTCATTGAGGTAGAGAAGGTGGGAAATGCTTTGCTAGAGATTTTCAACAGGGTAGGTTTCCCAAGAGAAATACGGACTGATAGAGGTGCCAGTTTCATATCAGACCTGCTGACTTGTCTGTGGGAGCACTGTGGGGTGAAGCACCTAAAGACCACCCCCTCTGCATACAGAGAGGTATGCCAGGAATCCACAGGTTTTTCACACTTTGAGTTGCTGTATGAGCACAATATGAGGGGACCTCTAGATTTGATTTACGATGAGTGGGAGGGTGACTGTGAATCCCACAAGGAGTCTGTTGTGGTATATGTCCTAAACCTCAGGTCAAGGTTCAGGGAACTCATGGGCTTGGCCCAGGAGAACCTGGCAGAAGCCCAACAGCAGGAAAAAAGTCTAGCATGACAGGACAGGAATGCTTGAGCCAGAGAGTATGCTGTGGGGCAGCAGGTTATGGTTCTCATTCCAGTCAGACACAATAATCTGCAGGCAGCTTGGGAGGGACCCTTCAAAGTTGTAAGGAAGGTCACTGATGTTAACTACATGGTAGAACTGCTAGGCAGGAGGCAGGGGCACATATTGTACCATTTTAACATAATGAAGCCTTACCATGATAGAAAGGCCCTTGCGCTGAGTATTTGCAGTAGGAGGCAGGAGGTGTCTGAGGGAGATCTATGGCTACATTGAGCCAGCCAGCAAAATGCCAAGTTACTCAGGTGGAGCCTAGGGTTGCAGGGATATGATATGACAGTGCAGCACCACAGTGGGGTTAGCAATGCCAATGCAGATGGGCTGTTAAGACAGGATATGGGGTAATGTATTCCCACATAGGCTCATTTCTCTCAAGCAATGTTTTTCAAGGGGCACTTGAAAAACTATTTGGAGTCTTCAAAGGGGGGGAGAAGTGTGATGATAGAAAGTACTGTGAGCACAGCTAGCTGGAATTTTGTAAATAATTATATGTCATTTGAGAATATCAAACTAATTTATACAAGATGCTTGTGTTACTAATGTACTAGAATTGTATGTTATATGTATATCGCACTGATATGTACAGATGTTTGTGTTGAAAAGGTATTTGTAAAGTGCTTGTGTTTAAAATGCATCCACAGTGGCCCTACTGGAGAGAACAGAAATGAACATGCTCTCTGGTAACTGTTTAAATGTATATATTTTAACAGAGGAAACTGGAAGACATGTGGTTAACCTCAGTCCAGCAAACTTTAAAATATATCTGAAATTAAATCACTTTATGGGTAAGCCATAAAGATGCTATCTCACAGATTTCAGTGCAGCCAGAGACACAGTCTTTACTAGGAAGCTTTCTGTATTGTCTTTGGGGTGAAATAATTACTACTATGGAAATGTGGAAGTATGCAATTCTTTTATGACTTCTAGCACCTGCCATAGATCTCAGCAAAAGCCCTTGTGTGCATGTATTTTTACAGGTAGGTGCTAAATCCAGCCAGCTTCTAGCAATGGGGGTTTGTATGAAAACTAGAAGTCAGATGACCAGAAATGATGTTATTCTGCAAGCTATCCCAGAGGTAATATTTTAGATATTATTTTGAGAAGTCTCTAAGTGAGACTGAGAATTCTGTATTCTGTCTTGGGCCTGACAAGAAGAAGGACCATTCACCACATCATCTGCCTTGCTCTGTTAAGTAAATAGGGAATAGTAATTATCTTAGCTTTAATCAGGAATATAGTAAAGCTTTGTTTAGCTATTGTTTTTCTTTATCTGTCTGCATCTGTCCTTCAATGTTATTCTTAAATATTTCCTGTGATTTTGAACTCTGGTGTTACATTTTGTTGTTGTTGTGTCTTTCGGCTTTTCCCGGTTAGGGGTCACCACAGCGGAACTCCGGTCTGCTAATGATTGGCAGTATATTTTTACGTGCCAAGTTGCCAGCCCTGACCACAACCTTCAACGAAGGTACGCCCATTCACGCATGTCTCCACACAGAAGATGCTGTAGCTGAGAATCGAACAGGACAATGTCTTACTGTGAGGTGACAATGCTACCGCAGCACCACCACCGCAGTACTGTGAATAGATATTTAGTATTGTCTTGTTCGTTTATTATTTTTGTAGAGATATTTAAGTTTTGAGAGTATTTGCATATTTATTTGGTGACACTGTGTGGACCACTCCTAATAGCTTTGCTCTTGGTCAAACTATTATTTGTATTAATATTAATTTCACTCAGTATATTGAGTACCCTTGTAAGGGCCTTAAGGTAGCTGGCAGGAGTGTCTGGTGGTGGTGGTGATGGTGGTAGTAACTACTTTACAGTCTGGGAAGAAGGGGGCATAGCTAGTAAACCTGTGCCAACCTTTCCCAGTTGTGTGTGCATGTGCATGTGTGCATGTGTGTGTGTGTGTGTGTGTGTGTGTGTGTGTGTGTGAATCAAATCTCAAAGAGTGTGTCAGCCACTTGGGCAGGGACATGAAGCACTGGTTGGACAGAGAGGGTGCTGGAGGTCTTGGCTTGGACACTCAGTTGAGATCTCAACTCTATAGCTGTGACAGTGAGGAGTCTTTATGGGGATCTGGAGAAAGAGGGAGAAGCCAGCCCCGGATTGACTGTGTTCCCTGTGTGCTCTTAAGGGAAATTGTGCTTGACTGTACTTGATTCAGAGAGCTGCATCTGGAAATACTGTGTGTGCACCTCTTATCATCCCCAGTGAACATTCCCCACAGGTGCCAGTGGTGAGGATTGAGGCTTCTTGATTATTGGCCCAGAGATGGTGGGGTGTCACAATTCTCACTAGGGATAATATATAATTACTGACCATGGGATGGGTAAGACCAATCTAACACTAAATGGAATCGGTTAATTCAATCACCAAAAGGAAAACTGTCTAGTCTTAAAATGTCATGCAACTGCAGCTAGCCTAATATTTAGCTATGATACAATAAGTATGATATTCTTAATGTATGGCATTTTGACTCACATTAATTCTCTCTGATTTACTAGAAAATCAACCATTTTTATGAGGAACCGAGCAAAAATATGAGGCAGACCTCTCAACTGTCCCTGTTTTGGAGGAACATTCCAATTTCCAGGCCTGATTTAGGATATTCATATTTCTGGAAGTATGCCCATATTTCAGGTTTGTTTTAGCCCTTCATACAATTTTCTAAATCCCCCTCATCATACATACTTTTGGACGATCTCTAGTACACAGAAAACCACACTACACAACCAACATATTAGTGGCAGCAATAATTTAAAGAAAGAGGACCCACATCTTACAATTTCCTTTTTTTTTTCTGGAGGAAAAATACATGTCATTGTGTGGTAGAAGTTTGTAATACAGTTCATTTATGTCTCTAGATTTTATACTGCCTCTTTGAGAATGCACTATTTATTAAATATTTTCCCATCATTTTTGTTACTCTCCATTTTTTTAAATATAAATTTTTGAACAGTATTCCCAGATTCCAAATGAATTCTAGCAGAAGTTTGGAATTCAGATTTTGTGCTGCTTGGATGTCCAATGTTAGCTGGATGTTCCTATTTTTCAAGGGCCTTTATCCTATTTTCAGTTTCTGCAGGTTGAGAGGTATGTTATGAGGCAAGATTAGGGAAGTTTTGCAAAATTCTAGACAGTTGAGAGGCATACCATTTACACTATAGAGCACTTGGAGGCATTCAGTGTGAATTAATATGAAGTCTGCTCCACAACAAAATTCAGGAAAGTGCAGTACAAATCACTTATTGTTTTGAACAAATTGTGATGTACTAGATTTCCAGTGATTTTCTGCATGCATGCATACCTCTCAATGTCTTAGTGCAAGAAATGTGGACAAAGCCTAATATAGTGGTGGAAACAAAGTCTCAAAATAGGTACAGATTTTAAATATTGCTCTTAGTCATGCAACTTTGTAAGATTATAACAGGATTTGTGATAGCATCCATTTTCTGGTGAATATGAAGTCTGAAACTCAAATGAATGTCATTATTTAGTGACTTCAGTCCACAGTGATTTGCCAGAAAACTACAAATGTTATAAGGAGCAGACCAAAATATAAGGTATAAATCTGGAGATTCTGTGACAATTTTGGCAGTTGAGAGGTATGCATATGAGGAATGCTCAGACAGCCTAGAAAATATGTTCAGGGACACAGCCTGTGCTGTTTTGTGTGTTTGCACGTGCATGTACTGTGCACTTCCTGTACTATCTTCCCAACTTATTCTAAGTCATATAAAAATGAATATTAATAGAAGAAAGGGTTTTACATCAGCAAGCATTTGTGCAAAAAATGGTTTGTGGCTGGATGGATGTCTGATATTATTGAGTTAGTATGATCCTTTGTGTTGTCACAGAAAATCAGATGTTATCCTATTACTATTATGAAGCAAAATTAGAGACAGCAGAGAGGTATAAAAGTATCAGTGCATCATATTGTGACAATGTCTGTTCCCAAACACACTCACACCATAGTTCTCAACTAATCAGGGACAAGTCTTGGCAAAATCAGGGACAAATCAAGAAATAATCAGGGACCCATAGCTGGCTTTGGCACCAGTGAACCCTGTGGTCACTCGGGGCCCTTGGTCTAGGGGGGGTCCCCAACCACAGCAAGTTATCTTATTTGATAATTTGTACATGCTTGCCAAACAACAAAAGGTAGTACAGCAATCTTGTATGCTTGATGCACTTGGCGGACAGTAACAACTCTTAGGATGAAGAAACCTATGGACTGGCACCATTTCTCCTCTTTTTAGATACCTCTGGTTGTAATGACAGCATTTTTTCAAGTAGCAGGCTTCATAATTTCATTGTGTTTTACCGCTGGTGCCTATGAATAAGTTAAATCCTGTTGGTGGGTGTGCTTTCTATTAAAACTAACATCATAGATGGCGTCGCCAGCAATACCCATGGCTGCTGGGGAGGGGAGTCTACTCATCATCCTTGACTGTGTGGGAGCCCCACAAACGCTGCCACTGACTGGGAAAGATTACGAGTGAAAAAAAAAAAGATTATTCTTTCTCTGATTACATTCTTTATCCTAAATGGGGTTGTGATATGACCCTGACAGAATAAAGCTAATAATCACTGAACGAACATGAGCAAGGTTAACAGCTGGAGACTAGCAGCTCGGAATGATCTCAGTTCATTTGCCTTCTCAGTGGGAGCTGTGGCTGTTTTGTCATATTTGAACATTAAACCTTGGACACAAATTTATTTGTTTTTTTTTTTTCCTTGAATGGAAAAAATAAGACTGAATTTCTTTTCTTATTCAAGATTTTTGTTCAGATCATCACAGGATCAAAAGGTTAGGAAAATGCTCTAAACTGTAACTCAGAGGATCTATAAACCTATGGTTTCTGGGAATCTGCTGCCCCTAGACCACCTGCTTAAATCATTTATTTCCTACAGAGTTATTTCTGTGCTCTGTTGGCTAGTTAGGGTGTGTGTTGAAAGGATGCAAGGAAAAATAAAATTGAACAGTGATGGTGTGTTTCTTTTCTTATCCATATTTTTGTTCAAATCATCACTGGATTAGAAAGTTGTTTAAAAAAGCTATAAAATGCACTTCAGAGCATCTAGAAAGACGTCGCTTCCAGAAAAAGCTGACAAGTAAAACAAAATGTGAGAAACAAAATAACAATACAGTCTGTATGGTATGGAGAGCCCGGGATTGAAGAAAACAGGAGGGAGTACCAGATAATGTGTATGAGAAGGAGGAGGTGAAAAGATAGGCAGTGGAAAGCCACCATGGAGTCCTTTGCTGAGGGTGCCATTTCACCTAAAGCTAAACCTGTACATAAGGTTGTTATAATGTAAAATTAATGCAACAAAAAGTCACTGTGAATTGCTCTCTGTGAGGTGGGCCAATGTGGTGTGATTCACAGGCATATGATAATGTTAGAGCTTCACAGCTACAGTTCAGTTTGTGCATATTTATCCTAAAACTAGTATTTTTTTGTTATTGGGCTGGATTCACAATGGCTTGCACAGAGTCTAAGAGTAGAGTAAGACTCCATGTAGCCATCATGTCCGACAAGCGATCCAGGAACAGCCTGTAGGGGCGTGCAAGAGAGCTCCTAAAACGGCTCTTACACGGACAGGGCTGGGACATGCAAATTACCTCAATTGCAGCCGAAAGGCATGCAAATGAGGTAGATTTGTGATTCAGGAAACCCAAACATGTCCGAGTAAGAGTAGTGTTATCTGCAGAAATGTACTCAGTTGACAACTGAGTACCGTTCTGCAAATAGCAAAACGGAGCCATGACAGCTCCAAATAAAGGTTGCATCCAGTAGAGGAAGCATGACAATGGCCAAATATACGGCCATTGGCAATGTTTCCTGATGCAAAATGAAAAAAAAAAGAATTTTTTTTTTCCCGAGTTTCCATGTTTAAGCATAGCGCAGCTTCGTGCAAACGGGCTGTGCTATAAAAAAACAGAAAAATAAAAATTAAAACCCACAAATGTGGATTTTATGGGTATTTGTAATGTACAATGCAAGGCAATGGCAGGCTGAAGACAACATGGCTACCGAGTAGGGGTTGCTAAGGGGGGAACCCAGTCTAAGAGATGTAACCAAGCATTAGTAGGCAATCCTATGCAAATGAGGGTAAGGATAGTGAATCCCAAGTCTACATAGCAAATGAGCACAGTCAGTGGAGTGTAAGACTAGGATAAGGGGAGTAACAGAGTAGGATATAGGTGACATCAGGAGGGGGTATGTATGAAAGAAGATAAGCTCATTGGAGCAGAGTGGCATGTGTTAGCTGTCAGTTGCTCATCACTGGAAGAGGTGTGTCATCAGGTATCCTAGCTAAAGTCAAGAAATAGAAGGTGCACACTGTGGGTATCACTAAAGTTTCTTGTAAAAATGCTTGCAACGTGTATGCGTGCATGTGCGCGCCTGTAAACCCGAGTAAGACAGTGTGAGTGTGTGTAAGCGTGAGTGCGTGCGTTTAAGCCAGAGTAAGCATGTATAAGGCAGTTTACAGTATTGTGAGCGCGTTTGCGCTGGTGTGCGCGCGCTTTTAAGCAGGAATTAGCTAGTGTAACTCTGTCTAAGCCTGTGTGCGCGTGTGTTATCACGTGTACGTGCATCTGCGCTAGTGTGAGCGGTGCTGCCCCCCTGAGGAAATGGAAAGAGAAAAGGAAGCACAACAAACAGTAGGAAGTTAACCAGGGAGAGTCAGCAGAGCTAGCAGGTGGAAATAATCAGAATCAGGCAATTACACAGGCAGTAAACCAGCCCAGCCCAGCCCAGCACTTAAAACTCTGCAAACAACTTTTCACCATGTATTGCTCAGAGACACTGCAGCACTGCAGTAAGCTAAGAGAAGTGAATACTGAAAAGGCTTAACTGAGACAAAGAAATGTTAGGGGCTGCCATTGCTGTCATAAACCGACATATGCAACATGCTGAGGGTGGTGACAATGGGAATGCTGCCAACCAACCCCAGTGAGGAGACGGAGAAGAGTGTACAGGCCCAGGGTAACCTACCAGAGGCTACATGAGCTGGAGATAGTGGAGCTATAGAGTGGACAGAGACCTCATGCAGCAAATTGTTGAGCTGTGCAGGCCACGCCTCACACACAGAACCAACAGAGGGGAACCCATTCCAGTGGAAACCAAGGTATGTGTTGGCCTACGAATACTAGCAACAGGTACCTTCCAGAGACCAACTGGTGATATGATGGGGATATCACAGGCATCAGCATCCAGGGTACTGCACCAGTTTCTGGATGCCATGTCAGCACATGTCGGTGATCATGTATATTTCCCCAATTCCCGTGAGGTATTGGCCAGCAATATGCGTCTCTTCCAGCAAATAGCGGAATACCCTGAGGTAGTGGGTGCAATAGACTGCATGCACATATGCATCAAAGCACCAGCCGGTGAGCGGGGTAGGGTCTACTTCAACTGCAAGGGCTTCCCTCCATCAACTGCCAGGTCATGTGTGATGCCCAGGGCATAATACTGAATGTGTGTGCTGGCTGCCCTGGAAGCTACCATGATTCCCATATCTGGCATCTGACGCAGCTGTACCAGACATTTGCCAATGGGGACATCCCACATGGTCACCTAGTGGGGGATGCTGGCTATGCACTGGAGCCGTGGCTGATGACACCCATCAGAAATGCACACACACCTGAACAGGAACGCCATAATGAGGCACACGCACAAACACGAAATGTAATCGAGCGTGTGTTTGGGCTGCTCAAGTCACGGTTCCGGTGCCTGGACACATCTGGTGGAGCCTTGCAGTACACACCAACTACATGTACCCAAATTGTCATGGTATGTGCTATGCTACATAATATGATCCTGCAAAAACAGCTGCAGCAGGACCAGCATAGGCCTGGGCCAAACAGCCCCCCACCATTGCCAAGGTCATCACAGGCAGAGCGTGACTCGGAGGAGGAACAACCTGAGCCTGCCCCAGTAGGCAGAAGGAGGCATGCCCAGTATGCTTTGGCCTTGGCAAAGAGGCAATGCATAGCACATACACTGGCTCAGTAGGAACCCTGGAAATGATACCTCTCTCTGACCCGCACATATAGTAAAAGGGATGCCTAAGTTGACACTACCTGCTTCAAACATGTACAGGGAGTGTAGTATGTGCATCTGACATAGGCAGCCCTGCAGCACCACCTGAGGCATGATTGCCATGTGTCAAGCAATTTAAGGTAGTGCTAAACAGCATTTACCACCATGTAGTATATGCAAACAGAATACACACACCAACTAGTACAACTGTGGTCAGTGTTGAGTAATATTGGGCAATGTCCAGCAAAGTTGGTGAATATACAGCAATGTCGGACAAGCCTGGTCTAAGTAGGGCATAGCAGAACAAAAGCCAACATGCTCATATTTGCTTAACTGGCCCTTAAGCAGTCTGGTCTGCTCAGTATGGAAATATAAAGCAGTGATGGGCCTCGAACCCAGGATACTGTGCACCATAGTTAAAGTACTGAACCACTAAACCATGACAGCATTGCACTGTTCAGCCAGTATGAAGGGATGTTGATAAGTCTATGCAAAGTATCTCATGGAAACCCTGCAGGCACAGCATAATCCCTGTTGAGTTATGACACAAAGGTGAGTCCTGCAGTAAGAACAGAACTTGACTTCCAACACACACAGTATAAATGTTAATATTGGTCATGTTCACACACATCCAGAAATGTAGTGGACTTCAGATCGCAACATACTGAAAGGTCACACTGGGCATGCTCACACACTTGAATAAATGAGACATATGTCAGGCAACAAAACATGGAAAGCCTGAACTGGGCATGCTCACACACTTAGGCCATGTCTGACTACAGCAGTGGGCCA
Source organism: Protopterus annectens (assembly GCF_019279795.1). Lineage (NCBI taxonomy): Eukaryota > Metazoa > Chordata > Ceratodontiformes > Protopteridae > Protopterus > Protopterus annectens. The sequence continues at coordinate 1,926,596,283 of NC_056731.1, read as the reverse complement.
CACATATCTGGCAGTTGCATGTGTTAACCCAGGAACCTCTCACTATCCAGCAATCCACCCTGTGCACACAGTTACATGACAACAGACACTTATATAATATAGTGGAACCCTGTCATGATCAAACATGTTCCACAGATACCTAAGTTGTTCATAGAAACTGGGAAAGCAAAGATGATAAAGACCTGCAAACAGTATCAGCAATAAATATTGTGCATCCCGAGCAGAAGCATAGGTTCAGAGGTCGATAGTAGGCTATCTGCCCTAGGGTATGTACAAGCCTAGCCAGAGTGTGTTTGGCTTTTGCAGCCCTGTCAGAGTACTACACTGTGCCAGTGAATAGTAGGTCACACAAGATAGCCCATGTACGTTTAGGCTAGTGTGCCTCTGTGTAGCAGGGACACAGAAGATATCCCATGGGTAAACATACGATCACCCATACAGCCATCAAGATGTCCCCTGTAGGTGGTTAGTGGGTGGCTCTGCCTATGTGAAACTGTGATCACAATCTGGAGTGAGTGGAGGCCCTGGGATAAGAATCTGTCCCTCCAGCATGTCCTATTAACATCTGTGCTGAGGTATATGTCCCTGGAGTGTGTAGCTACAAGGGAGTTGGATATCCTGAGGTGGATGGAGCATGTCCATTAATTCTGGGTGGGGTATTACTGCAAACAACAGGCACACATCATATCCGAGTAGGTGGTAAGCGACTGAGTAGAGCTGGAGTTACTGCATCTGAACTGTGCAGGTCATCTGTGTGAGTCCCTACATCTGCTTGGTGCGGAACTTATAGGTTCATAGGTTCATAGGTAGATACTAGGCTATCTGCCCTAGGGCATTTATAAGCCTAGCCAGAGTGTATTTGGCATCCATCTCCCTATTAGATTAGTCTACTGTGCCTCTGTAAATTAGGTCACAGAAGGTACCCTTTAAGATTAGTTTGCTGTGCCTCTGTCTAGCAGGGACACAGAAGAGATCCCAGGAGTGAATTTGCGATTTCCCATCCATGTGTCCAGATTTGGCGTGAAGAGGGTCAGAGAAGGGCTATGTCTAATATGAATTGGGATTCTATTCCAGAGTGAGGGGAGCCTCTGGGAAATGAATCTGTCCCTCCAGCATGTCCTTTTTATTCTTGTGCTGAGGTTTAAATCCCTGGAAGGTGTATCCCTAAGGGACTTGGATTTTTGAGGTGGAGCATGTCAATTAATTCTGGCTTTGACATGGCTTTGTATGTCAGGCATAGATTGCCTCTGAGTAGGTGGTAAGCAACAGAGTAGAGCTGGAGTTTCCTTAGTTGAGCTGCATATGACATCTGTTTGTAGCCCATGATCCTCTTGGAGAGGTACTTTTGGGTCTCTCCAGGTGCTGCAGGTGTCGGGTAAGGTACATCCCAAAAGGGCCATTGTATTCAAGTATGGGGCTGATGACTGATGAGTAGAGGGGCACAATGACCTCTCTTGATGTAGATGCGAACCCTTTCATGATAAGGTGGCATATATAGAAGGTCTTTGTAACCACTTTGGCAATGTGATTATCAAAGGAGAGATTACTATCTACATTGGTCCCCAAATCTCAAATTACTACTTCTGTACTTAATGGATTACCACCTATGTGGTAATTTGTGTGCACCTTGTTTTTCACAAAGGGGATGACTATGCACTTTTTAGCATGTAGCTCGAGCTTGTGGCTCTGGCACCAAACATCCATCTCTGTGAGACCCTTCTGGAGGATGCTTGTGTCAGCTGGAGAGTCGATTATGGCCCCCAGTTTGCAGTCATCTGTGAACCTTGTCAGCCATAATCCCCCCGTGTTAGCCTGAACCTCAGAGAAGTATATACCGAACCAGAGAGGTCCCAGAACTGAGCCCTGTGGGATGCCACTTGTAACTGGTTTGTATTCGGACATGGCACCTGCGATTCTGACCATGTGGGTTCTATCCCTGAGCCAGTTTGCAACCCATCTTGTGATATAGGGGTTGATATTTAAGCTGTTAAGCTTATGTATGATATGCGAGTGGGGTGTTGTGTTGAACGTTTTGCGAGGTCCAGGTAGGCTGTGTGGACTACCTTGCCCTCATCCATAGCTTTGGTAACTGTTTCAAAGAAATCAACTAGGTTTAAGAGGCAAGATCTGCCCTTAACAAAGCCGAATTGGGTAGGGTCCAGTGTCTGGAGGCTCCCAATGTCTTTGTTTATGAGTTCCATGATAATATGCTCCATAGCTGTACAGACCAGACTAGTCAGGCTTATGGGGCGATAGTTCCCAGGGTCTGTTGTGGCACCACCTTTGTGGAGTGGAACCACTGTAGCTGTACGCCATTATTCGGGTACATATCCTGTAGTAAGGCTAAGTTTGAACAGTGACTTAATGTGAGGGTTCAGTTCTTCTTGGAGCTTGTGTAAGACACAGCCTGGGACACCGTCCGGTCCCATAGCTGCTGTGTTTTTTGCTTTGGCGAGGGCAGCCTTCACCTGTGCATCTGTGATGTCAGGGAGGTTACATTCAGTTGGGATAGGCATTTGTTCCTTTGTGGGTGAAGGGGGAGAGGTTTGTGCTGAATCTGTCTGCCAGGATGTTGGCTGTCTGTAGTTTTGGTATATTTTGTACCGTTATGCAACAATTCAGAGCATATCTGGGAGTTTCCACCCATATTATGGACATAACTAAAGAAGGACTTGTGATTATCTTTAGTGTCTAGGGCAATTTCCCTTTGGAAACTGGCCTTTGATGATTTTATGAGGTATCGAAGTTTCTTGCTAATACTGATCAGAGATGCCTTCCATTTTTGGGATTTTGCTCTGTCATGTAGTAGCTTCCTCCTTCTGTTGTATAGCTTATTTATGGCCGGGGTCCACCAAACAGGTCTCCTGTTTTTGGAGGAGTGAGTCTTCATTTTATTTGGGATAGCACGATCCATGCATTCCTGCAGGTGCTCATAGAATGCATTTGTAAAAGATTCTATGCGGATTGGCCTGTATTATCCTCTGGCCCGTGGGCTTTGAAGGATTCCACCTCAGTCTTGAGAAGTGCAAAGTTGGCATTTGAGAAATTCTATACAGTGATTTCCTTGGCTGGGGTGGGGACGGGATATGGATGTCCATGGAAATTTGTTAATGGTCTGATCTTACCAATGAGGGGTTTACCTCTGGTGTGGAACATAGAGTCCCCATGTTGGTGATGACCAGGTCCAATATGTTGTTCCCTCTTGTGGGAGTGGTGACCAGTTGTTCCATCGCATTACAGTTTATAACTTCAAGGAACCATTGGGCGAGTGTGTTTGGGCATGAGTAGTTGTTGCAGTCAATGTTTGGGTAGTTGAAGTCACCCAATAACATAGTTTTAGGAGAGACCTTGATATTCTCCAGTGTTCTCAGGAATGCCAAGTGGGGTTCCTGTAATAGGGAGGGTGTTCTGTAGCAGGCTACAAACTGAAAGGCAGTTTGGCCCGCTGTTAGTTGCACATGGATGGTTTCTGATGCTTCGTGCAGTGCCACTAACCTGGAGGTGTAGGTATCTTTGATGAATATAGATACTATCCCTCCTTTTGTGCTTTGGTCCGAGTTTTGTGTGTGAAACGCATGGTATGAGTTATAACCTGGTAGTGCTGGGGTGCTCTCAGGAGCCTTGAACCAGGTTTCTGTTACTGCACAGACATCAATATTCTCCATACTGAGGAGAGCCTCAAGTGGGTGCATCTTGAGGTTTAGACGTCTGGCATTGAGTAGCATTACCTTTAGATTTTGTATCCTTGGGTTGTCTATGGAGGTGTGTTTGTCCTTTGAGCCTCACCTAAAAAATGCACTATGGGGGTGGCAAGAGGCATGGCCAGTATATGAAAGCCTAAGGGTGACAGGTGCAAGCCATCCCTAGTGAAGCAACGTGGCTTGTCGGGCATGTCATCCCAGGTTGACAGACACTGGATCCCCATTGAATGACACCAATACTGTAGACAATTGTTGAAACTGATCATTTTGTCTTTATACTCTGGCATCATTCTTGGTGAGGGCAAGATGCTACCCAAGGTCAGGGTCATACCAGCCTGGGCTACATGATCAGAGAGCTGCTCTATGTCTCATTTCTTGTAGTCCAGGGAGGTACGTCTCATGTCATTCACACCTGCATGGACAATGACGGAGTCATACTTGTACCTGCTTTGGAGTGACCTGAGTGCTTGCATTATGTGGTGGATCCTGCCACCTGACAGGCAGCTTACAGTGACCTTCTCCTTGTTCAGTCAGTTGAGTGGGATGTCAGTGTGCCGGACAATAGAGTCCCCTATAACAAGTGTATTTGGTGTGTTGTTTGGCCTTAAGGGCTGTGACTGTGAGGCACACTGATTTTGTGAGATATGTGATTCATGGGTATTGTTGAGGGGTGGCTGTTGCTTGGGTATCTGTGGTCAGTACAGTTGCTGCAGGTGTTGGGTAAGGTACACCCCAAAGGTGGCATTGTAACCAAGCATGGTTGTTATTAGTATAGGGGCACAATGACATCACTCGATCTAGATGTGAAACCATATGGGATAAGGTTGCTTATATAGAAGGTCTGTCCAACCACTGTGGCAACGTGAATGTCAAAGGTGACAGTACGAACAAGTCATGTCCCCAATCACCTAACAACACCTACCATATGTAATGGAGTACTACCTATGTGTTAATGTGTGGGCATGTTGTTATTCCCAAAGGGGATGACTATGCAACTAATGGCATTTAGCTGTAGGCCATGGCTCAGGCACCAGTCATCCATCTCTGTGAGACCCTGTTGGAGTATGCATGTGGCAGCTGGAGAGGTGATCATGGCACCCAGTATGCAGTCAAGTGTGAACAAGGTCAGCCATATTCCCCCTGTGGTAGCCTGTATGTCAGACAAATATATACTGAACAAGAGAGGTCCCAGGACCGAGCCGTGTGGGATGCCACGTGTAACTGGTGTATAGTCAGACATGGCACCTGCAATTCTGACCATGTGGGTGCTATCCCTGATCCAGGTAGCAATCCATCATGTGAGATATGTGTCCATATCGATGCTGGTGAGCCTATGCATAATGGCCCAGTGGGTTATTGTGTGGAAGGGTTTAGCAAGCTTCAGGTAGGCTGCGTGTACAACTGTCCCTATGTTGATGGACCTGTTAACTGTCAAAAGAATACAAACATGTTCAAGAGGCAAGATCTGCCCACAACAATGCTGAAATGTGTAGGACACAGTGTCTGTAGTTTCCTGATGTCTATGTGTAAGAGTCCCATGACAATACACTCCATAGCTTTGCATAACAGGATAGTTAGGCTTATAGGGCAATATTGTCTGTGGTCCATTCTGGCACCAACTATGTGGAGTGGGAACACTGTTGCTGTATGCCATTCCGTGGGTACATATCCTGTAGTAACTCCAATATTGCACAGTGATGTAATGTGAGGGTTACGTCTGTCATGAAGCTCGTGTAAGATGCAGGCCGGGACACCAACTGGTCACATTGATGCTGTAATGTATGCTTTGGGGAGGGCAGCACTCACCTGTTACTGTGTGGTGTCAGGAGGTTACACTCTGTTGGGATGGATAGTTGCTCCCTAGGGGGGATGGGGGGAGACATCTGCACTGAACCTGTTTGCCAGGATGTTGGCTATGCCAGTGGGTTCAGGGTAAGTGTAGTCAGTATGCAGTAACTCACAGCATATCAGTGAGTGTCCACCCAGGTTCCTGACCTAACTGATGAAGGCCTTGTGATAGTCCTACTTGTCTGGTGCAATTGTCCGTGAGAAGAAGACCTTAGATAAGTACATGAGTGATCATAGCTGTCTGCTAGTACAGATCACAGATGCTTTCCCCATCTGGGATTGTGCTCTATCATGTAGTAGCTTCCTCCTGACATTGTACAGCTCATTAATGGCTGGTGTCTACCAGACAGGTCCCCTGCCATTGGAGGAGTGAGTCTTGTTGTTATTTGGGGTAGCACAATCCATGCAGTCCACTAGGAGTCCATAGAATGTGTATGTAAAGGATTCAGCAGTCGGAGCTGTATTTCACACTGTCTCAAGCTCTCTGAAGGATACCACCTTGCTTTGGTGAAGTGAGACATTGGCTCATCAGAAGTTCACCAAGATTACCCAGGATGGGTGTGTGGAGTGTATATGTATGTCCAGTGAGATAGATGTATGTTCCGACCTTACCAATGAGGGGTATATTGCTGGTGTGTAACATAGAGTCCCCATGTTGGTGATGATCAGGTCCAATATGTATTCCCCCTTGTGGCTGTGGTGACTGGTTGTGCCATAGCATATGAATGTACAAATTGTAGCGACTGTAGGGTGAGGTTGTTGCAGCTTGAGTAGTATCCCCAGTCAATATTCATGTATCTGATGTCACCCAATATAATGGTGTTTGTGGAGACCATCATATCCCCCACTGTTCCCAGGAAAGCCGAGTGTGGTTCCTGAGTATGGGAGGGTGGTCTGTAGTAGGCAACAAACTGAAAGGCAGTTTTGAACAATGGTAGTTGTATATGTATGGTCTGTGATGCTTACTGCAGTGCCACTAACCTGGAGGTGTGTGTATCTGTGATGTATAGGGATACACTCCCTAGTTGTGTTGTCCGTTCCAAGTCCTGTGGTCAGAAAGCATGGTATGAAACATAACCTGGTAGTGCTGGTGTGCATATGTGACCCTGAACTAGGCATCTGTTAGTGCACATATATTGCTATCCCCCATACTGAGGGGAGTCCTGAGTGGCCGCAATATGAGGGTAACACATCTGGTGTTGAGCAGCATTACCCTTAGTGTTATTTAACCTGTAATGTCTATGTAGGTGGGTTTGTCTTTTGAGCCCTGCTCAACAAATGCACTATGGTGGTAGCAAGAGCCTTAGCCAGCATTCAAAGGTCCAAGGGTGACAGGTGCAAGCTGTCCATAGTGAAGCTACGTGGCATGTTGAGCATGTCACCACAGGCTGACAGACACTGTATCCCCTATGAATGACACCAATCTGTTAGCCAAGTGTTAAACGTGATATGTTTGTCTGTATACTGTGACATCATACTTGGTGGGTGTAAGATGCTAGACAAGGTCAGGGTCATACTGGCCTGGGCTACATGATGACACTGTTCCTCCATGTACCATGTCATGTGGTCCAGGGAGTAACATCTGAGGTTTTACGCACCAGCATGGACAATGATGGTGCCAGTCCTGTACTTGCTTTGTAGTGACCTGACTGCATGTGTTATGTGGCAGATCCTGGCACACGACAGACAGCACAAAGGGACTATTCCCTTGTATGGGCTGGTGAGTGGTACGTCAGTGTGTCTGACAATAAGTGTCACCTATCACAAGTGTATTATGTGTGTTGTGTAGCCCGTAGGCAAGTGACTGTGTGGCACACTGACATTGTGAACTATGTGAGATGTGGGAATTGTAGTGGGGTAGCAGTTGTGTGTGTGCCTGCTGTGGAGGTCTCTGCTGCTTAGGCAGAGTTCATTTACAGCATCCGAGTATGTGTATGTGTGATAATGTGGTTTGAGTGCTGTCGCCAGAGGATATGTGAGACTGATATGTGGTGTGTGTGGTTATCTTCACCACCTGATAGACTATGCCAGTCATGGGTCGAGAGAGTTCAGCACCCTGTATGTCTCTATAGGTGCATCTCACACATATATCTGGGTTTGTTGTGAGGAGGAGAGTCTTGTCTGTGTACATGAGGCAGATGTGACATTGTGTCTACATCACAATATTCACCAGCTGGACTGGAGAGTGCACACAAAGCCGACCCCTGGACATGCCGGGATATCATCATGACATACTCTGTAGCCAGATGACAAAGGATCAGTAGGGTGTTAAGTGTGTAAAGGAGTATAACAGGGATTAGTGCTCAGGTTTGTTGGTGTTCTGTAAAGAGTAGCTGAGAAGGAGTCCAGACTGAATCATGACACCTCCGACAGCTATGTCATATATAGCAATGTACACACATATATGTCATGAGTCAGGGCCAACTGTACCTGACTGACAATGCCGACATCCTGACAGACAGGCCCATATATACATACCCACCTCCCACCGACGATAGTCCATATCATCATACCAGGAGATATCACATGTAGAATGGATGAACAGCTACCCCAATGCTAAAAGCATGGCATCAAGTGGACTACATTGATTCCCAATATGTGTCATGCATAAACTACAGAACAAACAGATCCTGCACCTGAACAGTCAGCTGAACCTCCCCGGGTACACAGGATGTGGAACCGTTGAATGTGTTACAGCAACATATGGCACTCCACACAAGTGTTGGTGCACAACACACCATGGGATGTACAGTCCAGTATGCCTATGAAGTATGATCTGCAAGCCATGGAGTCCATCATGGTTGAAGTCATAAACCGAGCTATTGGAAGCTGACATACACACAACCCTACTAACCGTGGTATGTTCATGTGCGGATCATGGTTCCCAAACATGCTAGACTGTTTGCAAGGCAGCCACACAGGACATACATCACTGAACACAGCTACACATGTCTCACATACACTTTGAATAGCCCTTTATCAACATCCCAGACACATGTAGTACCCACAAAACCAACAAGCTGTGCATAAATATGTGTTGACATATGAAGGAATGTCGATGTGTCCACAGATAGATCACACAAGGTAAGGATTATGAGTTCCTGTTCCAGCTGTTGACACCTGATGACCCACATGGACCATTCCTGGAATGGCATAAAACAAAGTGTACACACATTACCATGTCCAGTCTGATGATGTCACCACCCTAGAAATACAGACGGAGAAGGGAAACCACCCAGTAAAGCAAATAGCATGCTGTGCTAATGTGTCTCTCTCTAGTATCATAACCTAGTTAGGTAGGGGTTTGAATCCTGCAAATGCTGACTGTGTGTGTTTGTGTATGTGTGTGCAATTCTCTTTGAAAGGAGTGGCCTTTTTGAAGACTGGGAAAACACACCACAGATGTACATTCCTCTTTGGAAAGACTGATGATGTCACCACCCTAGAAATACAGACGGAGAAGGGAAACCACCCAGTAAAGCAAATAGTGCACTGCGCTAATGCGTCTCTCTCTAGTATCATAACCTAGTTAGGTAGGGGTTTGAATCCTGCAAATGCTGACTGTGTGGGGTGTGTGTGCAATTCTCTTTGAAAGGAGTGGCCTTTTTGAAGACTGGGAAAACACACCACAGATGTACATTCCTCTTTGGAAAGACTGATGATGTCACCACCCTAGAAATACAGACGGAGAAGGGAAATCACCCAGTAAAGCAAATAGCACACTGTGCTAATGCATCTCTCTGTAATATCATAACATAGTTAGGTAGGGGTTGGAATCCTGCAAACGCTGACTGTGTGTGTGTATGTGTGTGCAATTCTCTTTGAAAGGAGTGGCCTTTTTGAAGACTGGGAAAACACACCACAGATGTACATTCCTCTTTGGAAAGACTGATGATGTCACCACCCTAGAAATACAGACAGAGAAGGGAAACCACCCAGTAAAGCAAATAGCGTGCTGTGCTAATGCATCTCTCTCTAGTATCATAACCTAGTTAGGTAGGGGTTTGAATCCTGCAAATGCTGACTGTGTGTGTGTATGTATGTGTGTGCAATTCTCTTTGAAAGGAGTGGCCTTTTTGAAGACTGGGAAAACACACCACAGATGTACATTCCTCTTTGGAAAGACTGATGATGTCACCACCCTAGAAATACAGACGGAGAAGAGAAACCACCCAGTAAAGCAAATAGCGCGCTGAGCTAATGCGTCTCTCTCTAGTATCATAACATAGTTAGGTAGGGGTTTGAATCCTGCAAGTGCTGACTGTGTGTGTGTCACTCTTGGTCAATGCGGTGTGGGTCTTGCTTTTACTATGTTATGGCATATTATGATTACAACAGTAAGTGCATTGCACACATCAGGTATATGCGTTGCAAATATATATGTGTACATGTTCCCTTAATCAGTACATAGGTGTGAAGCCTGCATACTACATGAATACATTTGTTGCCATTGACAGGTTGTGCCGCAGCTTCTCAGATCATAGGTCACATATGTATGTATGTGACAGGCCCATCCACTGTCATGATCTGTGGCCAAGGTCATCTGTGCCACACACACCCATGACAGTTACTTTACAGTAGTGTGAGTGAGGGTATATGCCTGGGGTATATGTCAGGCATGTTCATACACAACCACGACTGCCAATAATGGACAGTCTTTATAGGTGTACAACCGCCTTGTGTATATGCATCCAGGCCTCCAATGTCTCATGTGACACACCTTGGGACTCCACAATACCTATGGATATGTGGATACCAAGGGACACATGACATAACATGAGGCTGTATGTACACATTGGTACCCAACATACATGTTGAGGGCTACCACCTATGTGGTACTGATGGGATAGTAAGTATAGTACATGTGGATGACTATGCCATAGTCGGCTTACTGTTATACAGCATGTATCACATGACAGGCATCTGTCTGTATGATACCCTTGTGTAGGATATGTGTCCCATCCAGGGAATGGATTGTAGGCCACTGCATGCATTACCAGATGTGGATGGACACATCCCTAGTGTGTTTGAATGTACCTAAGGGTATGCCAAACAGGTGTGGACACAGGAATGGGTGGCAGTAATTACCACTGGTTAGTGTTATAATGTAGCACCAGAAGGATACAACTGTTACTGAGTTCCCTACGACTGTGTGTCATTTGTCAGGACAACATCCAATGATTGCTTATAGTCATGCTGTTGAGGTTATGTATACTACCAGACCGCAAATCATTGACAGATACTAACAGTATCACCCACAGCATGGTGTCTACCCATGTCATACACACATGTCTACCCATGTTAGTACATAACTGTAGTAGAATGCATACTGGCCATTGAAAGATACTGTGACATGTTCACTATGTGTACAACAGGGTATGCCACATGTCCCATGTGTCCACTATGCACGTACATACAGACAGTGCACACCCACCATGTTCACAGATGTACACTTGCTAATCTGTACTGCACACATCACACACATACTGTCCACTCACTAACACATGCTGGCAACACATTACACGTCAGCCAAGTGGCACATGGGTGGACAATACATAGTCAGACCTAACAGTGGTGTAAACAATGCTACATTGACAATCAGAGCTTTGATGAATAATGTCTGCTGAGATATACCTACAAGGATGTCATTACACTTTCCTGTTGACAACTTGCTAATATTGCTACACTGCTATAGTGTCACCCTGTGCATCAGCACCATGTTAGCCTGTTCCTCCATCAATGTTACAGATGACAGGAGGCGACACAGGTATCATCATATGCACAGGGCATTTTGTTGTTTGCCAGAGCCTGACATTGACCCATCCAATCGACATGTCTGTGTGTGTGTGTGTGTGTGTGTGTGTGTGTGTGTGTGTGTGTGTGTGTGTGTGTGTGTGTGTGAGGGACAACAGTACAGCATGGGCCAATGTTGATGTAATGTGTGTGTGTATGTGTGAGCCCTAGTTGTTTGGTTAATGTGTGTGTGTCTGCATGCACACAGCTCCACCATGTGGCTGCCATATACAGTAGTTTGTGGGACAGCCACAGACTGTACCTGCTAGGCCATACAGATTACTGTCTCTGGCCATGGACACAGTACCTGTGCCTGGCAGGGGTGCTACGGACAGTATCGGGTACCAACCCTGACTGGGTACTGTCCTCAGAGGCAGAGGTGGGACGACTGGACCCATGTCCCTGCTGGGAATGGCCAGAGCCATGTGCACGTGGTCTACTGGGACGGTCAATGGACAGGCCAGCCCCAGCATTGCTGGGGCTGGTACTGCCACTACGGGAGCGGCTGTGAACCGGGGCCATCTGCGACCACTGCCAGCTGTTGCTGTTGCTGGCATGCATCCGCGTCGACATCGCAACCATCCCGCACGGTCCTGGCTCATGGATGACATATTGTGGAGGGCATCTAATGTCTCCCCCCAACGTCTATCAATGACCTCGGTGTACGTCCGGATGGCACCGGCAAGGTCACGGATGCTGTCATTGATAGCGGTGTAATGTGCCCTCTGCGCCCTAAGTCCCTGCCTGGTGTACCGTTCCATATGTGCCTGAGCCTGCATTACAGCCCGGAACATACTGGACGTCATAAGACCAGTGAGGGCACACCTGCCAGGGGCAATACGACCAGCGGTGCTCCCCCGAGAACCCCTGGACCTCCGCCTATGTGGTACCATTCCAGGAATATGGCTATGGCTGCTGTGAGGGGATGCAAGTGCCATGGGTACCACACTCTCCTGGTCAGTGCCAACTGTATGCTGTCCCTCGCCTATGGCCATTGGTGGTGAGGGATGTATTGGCAGTATGAGTGTACGCATATATGGGGTTGAACGCTGTGTACTGTCAATTGGTGGACCAACGACAGACCCTGTCAAACCTCCCTGTGTCAAAATACATGTCTCATCATCAGCACTATTCGTGGCAGTGGCTTCAGGTTCCCTGCTGCATTCGGCCAGCCCTAACTCAGCACCTGTGAGAAGAAGACAGGAAACACACTTTACGGTCTACACATGAACACTTGCACACATGCACACATGCACACATGCACACATGCACACATGCACACATGAACAGTAATACACTCCTCACTACAGCACATACACACACACACACACACCAGCAATCCAACACATACTCTATAGTGGGTGAAGGTGGGTGTCAGTATCACAAGGTAAACAGTCACCACACATGTGTCAGCATGCAGAATATGTGTTGCACAAGACCATACAGTGCAAGTGTAGATGCCCCAATGTAATGGCAGTATACATGGCTTTGTTGCAACTGTGTCATTGTTCAGTGATTGGCTACACCCTGGAACACAATTTGTACATGGACACAACATTGCTGTGCAGGTATTATCAGCTCTGCAATGCCCTGTGCACCATCACTCACATGTATACATGCCATGGCTGCATGTGTTATCTGTGTGACACATAGATATCAATGTCTGAGTACAGTGTCTGTGTCCAAAGCAGATAATAGTGGGCACAGGTGTAGCACATGCATGCTATGTACACACATGGGATGATTGCTGCATGTTGACATGAAGGTATCCCAATGCTCTAAATGGCCAGTGTACAGTGGTTATGGTGAGTGTGGGACATATTGCAGATATGTCGGTGCCACACATGGCATGTCATGCTACACGACTGCAACATTAAACACCACACATACCCAATGTGTGTCAAGTGACCTATACACCCACTAGCATTCCAGGACATATATGTGACACTTTGTTTGGATGGCGACTGCTGTGCATATTGTGTATACTGGCATATGTAAGCACACACACAACATGCTATGCATATTGTGTATAGGTGCATATGTTTGCACACGCACAACATTGAGGTGCAAAGCAATGACTGCTATGAGTAGTACTGTGGTCACTGTAACTGGATGGGATGTAGTACCCTGTGCCATCATCAACATGCATCCTGTGGTCACTCACAGCTACTAATGTGTGCTAGACCACCGCCTAGCATGCTGTACCTGAACTGCAGTGCCGTGGCTATGTTCACAATTACACAGACACCTTGTACATGGGTGTGTGAGGTGACCAATAGGGAGCATTGCCTAACTTGACTGTGTTATGTGTTGCAGAGTGTTGCACACACCCATGATAGGACTCTACCCCTGAGGTACAGCATGTGTGTGTGCAAGACATGTGGGATACTGACGTGTGACCTTACAGCGGGTGTGATGGGAAATGTAGCATGTTTTCATGTACTGCATATGATAAACGTGTTCTGTTGTGTACAGCTGTAGCAACTATGCATATCTAAGGTGCAGTACAGTGTTGCCACACTTGTGTCTGCTGCACTGTGCAGTGTATGTGCTTGAGGCAGCTACTGACTTTAATGAGATGATTAATGTCTCACAGCAAACATGGACAGCATGCATTATGCGTAGGTGTGTTACGTGTACATGGCCTACACCTCACCTATGACATGCACATTTAATTACCAATATTAAAGTGTTAACACACTCACCAGCATGTACCGTCTGCCCTGCTGTCACACCAGAGGGACCTACAAGAATATGACACAGTTTATCAGTGGCCACAACTGTGGCATTGCTGCCGTGAGTGAGTGCGCTAATCTACAGTGGAACAACAGTCAACAGTCACAGGTGTGGAGATACTATTCCAAATATCAGTATTGCACATGAGAGGCAGCACAACTGCTAAACACACAGTACACATCTCACATAAGCATATTCTAACAATACAGGTAACAGTAGTCTACAGCTAGGGCATATTACCTGCATGCTCCATGTTGTCCTGCTGGGTAGCTCCGGCCTCCATGATGACACATGCATGATGTTGCTGCTGCTGTAGGCCAGGAGCCACCATGCTTAGGAGCAGCTCCTCCACTCTGGTGAGGGGGGGATGTATGGGCGCCCCACCACCTGTGGCAAGCTGTTGCCTATGGATATCAGATGCACGCTGCTGGACATGTCTGATTAAATCACTGCAGTGATGGCGTACCTGCTCATATGTCCGGTTATGCATGCCTATGTCATTTACCCGGTGAACAAGATCTTGCCACAGTGCAGTGCGCTCATGCTGGTGCTGGCTGGCCCTGGAAAAAAGCCGTGCATAGTTCTGATACAGGCTGGCCTGTATGACCTCCTCCTCTGCAGCTGTATACACAGGATTGCGGTGATGAGCCATAACTCTGGAAGACAATTAAACAATATGTGTGAGCAAGTCATGTGGCACACTTAACATTATGAAGTACAGATATCACTTAACTGCCAGATATAGCATCTGTCTGTCTATCAGAGGATACACACATTCAATACCACATATCAGTGCTCAACCCACAACTGCCTGACAGTGGCTGCCGCACTCCATACAACAAACCAGTATACACCAGTACTCGACACACTGTATTGGATACAATGCACAACCTCACACTGGGAGTATATATCAAGCTAATGCATGACGAATATTGTCATCCAATGCAATGAATGTAATGTACAGTTACAGTATTAACAGTAAACCACCCTAGTCTTTGATGCCATACCCCTACCTAACATATGTGCACGGTTGTTAATATAGCTGGCATACTGCTGTAACAGAGTATACATGTTGCTAGGTACACACACATACCCTGTAACACACATGTGATTGCGGCCATGGTACAGGCATCATTACACACACATTAGACATACATACAACACACAAATGTATGCCAACACAGATGAGCATTACCTGTGTACCTTATAGTACTGTGTGCCCCTACTTACAGATACCTATGCCTGAGGAATGTGATCTGTGCAGACTACAGGAAACACACAAGACAGTGATACCAGGGAATGTGAACATACACCATACTGTGGTGTTTAGGCCTACAGCTTCAGGTAGTACAACAGTTCATATGTGACCTGGATTCACCAGCAGTACCACTTACTGAGCATACATGTATTGCTACAGCCTACAATGGGACACCACAGTCATACACAAGGTACTACGTCACAACATATGCCATCCTACTATGTCTGCATCCCAATAACTGACACATCTTTCTCTGCCCTCACACCTAGGACACAAACTACCATGACAGACACAACCTCACGCTAAGCTATCACACCTTTACAGACCTTGCACACAGTCAGTATCACACTCATTCCACCTCACATAGCTGGTATTGCACTGAGTACATGTGTGTGCGCATTGTGTCATAGGTAGCTACTACACTATTGGCCCGGGGCCTACAGCAGCCTAGCCATATGCTACCCTGCCATTTGACACACATGTAATGTGATTACACTTGCTCCTGTCAAACGGATACACAGAGGTGACTCCCAGGGCATATTACCTATCTCCATAACATTCATCAGGGGTATGTATGACATCTACTAATGAGGAGCCATGTTTATTAATGCTGGGTAGTTTAGTCCAGAGTATGGCATATTTGTGTATAGGAACCTGTACCTCCAGCATGTGCTGTTTAGTGCGTTGACAAGGATTAGGGCCCTAGGTCATGTAGCCTGGAGGGATTGTGAGGTGTTGTCATGGTGGTTGGCCGACTGCTATGGGTGTGACATACCTCTGTATGTCTGGCAGTGGTGACCTCTGTGTATGACATATGCAATGCACTCTAGCTGTGGTTTTGTGAGTCAGTCTGCATAGGGCATGTGTTTGGGGCAGTGTCACTCTTTGTTAGGTATGTCTGTGGCCTTTCCACTTGCTGTGGTTGTCATGTGAGGTACATACCACATGGGGCATTGTGAGGAGTAGGGGGTACACTGACCTATATTTCCCTAAATGGCACACCTTTTGTGATGACATGTACCAAGTAGAGGGATTACAAGACTAGTGTGGAATTGTGATTATCAGAGGGGAGGCTACTGTACACCGTGTCCCATGTTCCCTTCTGACACCTTCAGTGTTGGGCAGGCAACCACCTATCTGGTAGTTAGTGTGTAAAGTGTTTTGGAATGGGGTATGGTACTGCAGTATCAACACTGGTGTTCAGTCAATGCGTTGGTCACCAGGCACCTGTTGCAGTACGTCTGACCCCGTGTCTCCCTCTCTCACTCTATATATATATATATATATATATATATATATATATATATATATATATATATATATATAGATATATGTGTATACATATATATATATATATATATATATATATATATATATATATATATATATATATATATCTCTCTCTATATATATATATATATATATATATATATATATATATATATATATATATATATATCGGATATAACCATATATATCTGTATATATCTATATATCTCTATATATATTTATATATCTATATATCTATATATATCTATATATCTATATATCTATATATCTACATATCTATATATGTATATATATATATATATATATATATATATATATATATATATATATATATATATATATATATATATATATATATATATACATATATACAGGTATATATACACATACTTGTAAACATCCATTGCTGTACATATACATGCACATATAGGCACATATACTGGCCACCTTTCATGTTGGGAATATCAATCATTAAACAGTTGTGAGACATACAATTTTGTAACAATATTGCACAGTGTTGTGCGGAATGCATTTTGCTGTCCTCAGGCCATATAGCTGTAGCAGGCCTCACTGTCTCAGTCCCACAGCATTTAACCACCACATGACATATACCTGCACTGCTTGCTGTTTTCAATGCCACACACTACAACCTACATAGATATGTGCACATAGCAACCTTCAACTACATATATATGTCTAGCCTTCACTAACAGTTGCAGTATGTCCCTTGCCCTATGCACATCTGCATTTACATATAGATATGGACTGCGCACACATATGGAGGGTTCACTGTATGTACAGTACCCTTCAGACACATCATTCGCATCCCACCAAATACATATCTGTTACATACCTTACCTTTGTATTTCTTACCTCTGTCTGTTGTACCTGTTGACATTTATTTTTCTTTTTAAATATATATATATTTTGTTGGTATCTGCAAACACCTCTGTTTGTTCATTTGTTTGTTTGTGTTTGTCTGTCTGTCTCTCTCTCTCGCTTGCTTGCTCTCTCTCTCTCCATATGCTGCAATGATATTATTGCATGTGTGGACAGCAAGTACAGGCTGCTTTTGTAGGTATCTGCACATGTGCATGTGATGGCCTCTGCACCAATTGGTGCCCACCATTTAGTAATTGCATGCAGCCTGCTGTGTGCTAATTGCAGTTCTCACTGTGATTTCAGGACACTGCTATAAAATGATAGGTTAGGTAGGCGTAGGCCTTTCAGTTTTGCAAGGTGGGGACCATGCTTGTTTGCTGTGGACACTGTTGTGTGAGTCAGAAGGTTGGTATATGTCTCATATCTGCAGCTGGGCTGTAGCCAGTGAAATGCATGTTGTACTGAAACCTGACTGTTGCTTCTTCCAGTACACTCTTCTCAGTGTGTCAGTTTACTCACACCTCCTAATGCTAACACTGGATACATGGGAGTATGTACTTTCTTTTGGAATTAGGAAATTAACTAGCATACAACAGTGGTTATTCCAATGTATTGCTCTGGCTTTCCTATATTCCCTTTACATTCACTCCTTGTAATGCCTGTTATATTTCTGTCTTGAAATGTATTGCTCTGGCTTTCATATTTTCCCTTTACATTCACTCCTTTTAATGCATGTTATATTTCTGTCTGTCTTGAAATGTATTGCTCTGGCTTTCCTATTTTCCCTTTACATTCACTCCTTTTAATGCATGTTATATTTCTTGCAGCACCAAGTTATTGTATATCTGCTGTGGCTTAGTGGTATGTCATGCAGACTGGTGAGTCCAAGGTTTGGGACTGACAAGGATATTTTATTTTGCTGCTGAGCAGTACAAGGGCCTTGTCATACAGAGTGACTAAGGCACTTTTAAGCAGTTGTAAGCGGGTTTGCTCGAGTTTGCGCGACGCTTAGCTACGCTTATCTACGCTTAGCTAAGCGCACACAAGCGCACACCTGCTGACTACTGCTTAAAAGTGCTTACTCCCACTAACACCCGCGCTAATTTCTTTTAAAGAAAAGAAAATGGGGAAATAGGAAAGTGGTGAAAAAGGGGACACAAAGAGGGTAGGACAGTAGGAAAACAAGCTCGGGATGTGCAGGAAGGATGTAGGGAAGGCCCATAGCTGCCCAATTCTTTACCAGCAACAGCTGTGCATATGTTTGAAATTTAGAGTGAGATTTGAAACCTTCCACCCCTGAGAGAGGGGTGAGGACAACATAGTATGTTGTACAGCCAATTGTAATTATCAGTTTACATGTCCAGCAGACATGTGTGCGAAATGGGCAGCTATGTATGGGGCGTAATTTTTTTGCGGGTACAGATTGCCCTTTTTTTTTTTTTTTTTTCAGGTAAGAGTGGAATGTGAGGTAAAGGAAGTAGGAATATTGGGGGAGGTGGGTTGGGGAGGTTAACAGACAAGACAAACAAGACGCATACAGGGGTGGAGTATGACACATGTGGTGGGTAAACACAATTGACGGGGATGGATGTTTGGATATCGCAAGCCCATGAGCCCACAGATGGCAACAGTGGAACTGAGATCCCCACCCATGGGCAGTTACCACTGCACCTTCACAGCCCATGCCGAGGCTGTGCTGGGGGCTGGATAGGAGGGGCAGGCACACCCATGAGCTGCGCCACTCTCTCCTCAAGCTGGCGTAGGGGATCAGTCACAGAACGCCTGATCTCACTACGCACCACAGGCCGGACCCTTTGGAGGGTGAGTGGAGGCTCTCCTCCGGCCACGCTTGCAGAGGGGGGGCGAGCTCCATCCCCTGCAGCGCTTCCACCCGAAGGTGGCACAGGGCCACCGGAGGAACAGGTCCCGAGCTGGGCACTGGTGCCAGGTGCAATTGCCAGATGAGGTGGGAGAGGTGGGTCCGCTGGGACCCGCCTTCCCAGTTGTCCTATGTTTAGCAGTATTTAATGGCATTTTGGGTTAGTAACAAACAACACCATTCCAAATTAGTTGTAACAGCATGCATTAGTATTCCCATTAACCAAACACACATGAATTCCAAACGTTGAACAGCAAGCATAACACATGCATATTTAGAACAACAGTGGACATTCCAACAGCATGCAGGGTTGATTGGTGGCAACAGGCCATCAGGTTTGGATATGTGAACAGGGCACATGCATCAACGTACATGCAGATATGTATAAACCAACAGGACAAATGTCCATAGGAATTAATTGTGAATACACATACCCAGTTTGGTGTGGAATGGCATCATTTGTGAACATAACATAGGGGGGTATAATATTACATTAACAACTTAAAATACCTATACGTATACTGTACATTCCTACTAGATGCAGATATATATCCCCTACATGTATTAGTACAGTTCCCTGTATGTAACCTTAGAAATGTTAGTGATGGAGATGTTACTGCTACATTAATATACATTCCATTTGTATTCATATATGTTCATATCTGGCTGTGTTCAGGTAAAGTATCCTGCTACATTTGAACAGTTACATACAGTTCTAGCAACACACTGACATTTGTGGGATCACAAGCACAAGCTGCTCATGTACCAGATTAACATGTACATACTATACATGAAACAGTTGAGGACTATAAATATTCTTCTGAGATACTGGCATTCCCATCAGCCAGTTTATATGGGCCTAGACAACTGTGGATGTTCAGCATTTCATACAACTATACTATCTCCATAATGCAAGGGTACAACAACATATCCAAAATGTGGGATGGACACAGTCCAGGTATTGTACTTTATTAAAAACATTTCACTCTTTGGTTGTGGCTGTCTCATTCATTTCATTATGTAGTGCATGCAGTATACCTTTATTCCAGACTTCTTACACCTTTATTGGTAGCTTCAAACTCTTTCTCACACTCTCTCACTTATTTTATATTTACATCTCAGGATGGTACTTAATTCCAGGCTTTATTAACATTTATTACTGGGTTACAACAATCCTTTCCAGCTGACTCACTTATTTCATATGTCAGTATATACAAGGATGTATTCATGACTTGTCTGTCCTTTATTGATGGATTAGAACACTCATTTTCAGGCTGAAGCAGTTATCTGATATTACAATACAGGTGGAAACTCTATTTGAGACTTGTTTACTCTTTATTAATGGATTACAATACTCTTTTTCAGGCTGCATCACTTATCTGATCTTAGAATACTAGCAGAAGCTTTATTCTAGGCTTATTTGACCTTTATTACTGGGTTACAACACTGAACTCTTTTACAGGCTGTCTCACTTATATTCTATAATAATACCAGCTGAATAATTACTAACCTGCCTGGTGGTGCAGCCTTACCAGCCTATCAGCATAGGCTTGCTGATTCGTGGAACGAACACCTGCAGCTGTAATATAAATGAAGGGATATTGGAACATACCTATCCATACTATAGGCTAGGATAGCATTTCTTACATACTTAATTACATGGATACTTACTCAGTAGTGGGGCATTGGGCATCTGATGGGCCTCCTGGATCCATCGGTTCAGTTGGTCCTCCTTTCGTCGCTTCAGGTCCGCATGGTGGTGACGGACCTGCTCACCAGTCCTAGGAATGCCTGTGGCACTGGTAAGATCATGTGCCAACTGGTTCCACGCCTCTGCCTTGTACGCTCCCCATTGAACCTGGCCCTGCATGAGTCGGCCTTCATGTTGGTGGACTAGGAGCCAAACCATATATTTGGACTCCTCAATGCCCCACCTTTGCGCTCTAAAGCGATTGCCCTCTCCGACACCTGCCATCCTGACTGCAAATGGGTACCACAATCAGTTATGGCGAGTATTCCCGCCGATGGGGCTTAAATATGCCGCATTTCCTGCACTTTTTTGTGATTGGCCATTTTTGAGAATTCTAAGCTGACTGCAGACCTGCTTAGTAATGGTTAATCTACCATTTCTAAGTATATGTATGCTAATAGTGGCTGTTTTTCCTAAGCTGTCATGGCTTAGTGGTTCTGTGCTTTGATTATGATGCACAGGGTCCTGCGTTCAAACCTTGTCACTCTTTTATTTTAATACTGTCTAGACAGGCTAGGGGGTGTGGCTGCGTTTAAGCAACCTAGCTCTACGTTGCTTCCCGGTGCCCTACCGTGCCCTGGTTGGCGCAGCGCGCACGTCCGCGCAAACACATTCTGCTGGGTAAAGCGCTTTTAAACTTTGGGCAACTCTATTGCGCTGGGTAAAGTGCTATTAAACTATGGGCAACTCTGTTTAGCTGGGTAAAGCGCTATTAAACTATGGGCACCTTTGTTTAGCTGGGTAAAGCACTATTAAACTATGGACACCTCTGTTTAGCTGGCTAAAGCGCTATTTAACTATGGGAACCTGTGTTTAGCTGGGTAAAGCGTTGCTTAACAGCAGGCTATTCTATATCTGGGTCCTTTAAAAATATATATTTTGTTCACTGATACATTGGCCATGTCACTGCTTTTAATAAAATTTTAATCATATGTCTGGTATTATTTCAAATACTGATTTAAACATAAATAAGAAGGGGAGTGGTGGGACTCGAACCGTGAATGCCTCCTCTTTGTGCATACGCTCTACCATTACGCCATTGCAATTTGGTGTGATTTGCATAAACATTCTTTCTTATGCTCTTCCATGTCAGAATTGCTAACTATAGCTAAGCAATGGGCACACCCGCGCACACACGTGCAAATACGGGCAGCTATATCGTGGATTTAAAAAAAAATTAAATATTTTACTTTTTATAACTGTGATGGGGGTTTACAGTGTCAAGGAGTGTGGTGTTGGGTGCAAGTACATTTGAGCGAACTCGCTCTTGTGTGTTGACATTTTGCTTTTACTACACTTGCAGGGGTGTGGACATTTAAACTGCTCGGCAGTCGGACATGCCCCCTGCTTTCATACTCGGTCCGTGTAAGAGTTACGGTTGAGTCAGCGTGCCCTCATGAATATACATGGTAAGCTGACATCATACCGATCAACTGCAGCCTCCGAGTAAGACTTATTAAGTCTTACACGGAGGATTCGTGAATCCGGGGGATTATCTTTTTACACTGTTTATTTTATGATTGGTTACAATTTGTTAATTGGATTTAAATTATTTATTAATTTGTTTGGGTATATATATATATATATATATATATATATATATATATATATATATATATATATATATAAAATTATGAGTGTTAGTTTTTCACTTAATTGCAGACGAAGGCGAATAAAACGTGTATTATGCTAAGGCTGCTGTTTCGAACTGTTTTTATATTACATTTGGAACTACTGTCTTGGATTGCACTGTGCCTGCCGTAGTGGTTTGTTCTTGGTAAACTGGAAATGTGTTGGGGGGCCCCCTGACTTCACACTAGCTGGGCCCCCCAAAATGTTAACACTGGCCCTGCAGAACCACTTCAAAATATTGGTACTATGAAGATTAGAACTTGACAGAATAAGAGAATGTGAATTAATATACATTTTCTTAATTATTGTCATTATTTATTAAATGTAATTTACCACCTTTTTTACAAAAGTCACCAGTTTTAGGAGGGATTAAGGACAGAGCCAAAATTTGAGTCAAAATCAGGGACAATTGAAAGGTATGAGTCACATACACACAATGCAAAATAACTAAAGGACAATTAAAAGTTTAAACACTGGTAAGAGTAGGTTTCACCACAGTATTTAGTGACCACAGTCACAGGCTGACGCAGTGGTGCAGTGGTTTGCATTGTCGCCTCACAACAAAAGGTTCTCTGATTTGATTCTCAGCTGGGGTGCCTTCTGTGCGGAGTCTGCATGTCATCCCTGTGTTTGTGTGCGTTTCCTCCCACATTACAAAGACATGCATTTCTCCCTGTCCCTCTGCTGAAAATTGGCTTGCACCAAGTCAGATTTTACAGGTAAACAAATGTTAAATAAATATTTCCAAAGCTACTGATATGTGCAGAGATTTTGTAAATGCAGTGGTGAAGCAATTCAAGTTTTTAGCTGTAGGTGCAGAATACAGAGCTCCCCCATGTCATGCTGCAGCAAACATATACAGGCAAAATTATGTGGCCCACATAACAATAGTGGTATCATAACTTTTTACAGGGAACAAAATTAAAGGCAATTGTGTTTGTCAGCAAGGCTAAATACAGGGTTCAGAAGAAGGTATGTGTGCTGGATTTAAAGATGGGGAGGAGACAGACAAGCAATGATATCATGGAGGGGACTTGAATTATCAAACTTGGAGGTAAGTTTGAACTGGGGAACGAGGCATGAAGGTCATTCCTCTTAAATGTCCCTGATTTGACTCAGATTTTAGCTCTGTCCCTCTTAATCCTCGTAAAATTTGTGATTTTTGGATAAAAGGTGGTGAATTACACTTTATATATAATGACAATAATCGAAGTCCTAGACTTATTTTACTTCAGAAAGTGCATATTAATTCATATTCTCTTATTCTGTCAATATCGCAGGTTAGCAGTACTAATATTTAAAAAGTTCCCTGACTGGTTGAAAGCTATAAAGTTACTCCAAATATGAGATTGTGCCCTTTTACAATTACGCGTATTATACATTTCTTTCTCAGTGAAACCAGCAGAATACTACACAGATAAGACCAGCACTTAGTAAAGTGTACTCTAGTAGCCTGCACTGGGGCTTCCTACAGTATATACTTCAGGGCAGAAAGTTGTGTGCTAATTGCGCATGCTCTGCATGTCGACGCTGATTCTTCCATGTTTTGTTAACTTTTCGTGTGATTGAAGAGTAGTTGATACTTTTTTCATGGTTAAATTAATGTTATGATACCGGCGGGGGTACACGGATATTGCGTTTATTACTAGGGATGCAGTACCCTATACGAACCTTTGACTTGGCAGGAGTTTTATAACCTGTTCAACTGTGGAATACAAGGGAAACTTAAATCAAGAGAGACCTTCAGGTGAGAGTGACAGTTGGGCAGAAAAACTAGGAGCTGTTGGTATTGTGCAGTTTGTTAATTTGTAATCTGCGATAACGAGTGTGCGGTGGGGAAAAAAGCATCAAAGGACAGAAGAGAATGAGTTAATGCGATATTCTAAAGCTGTATTATATTCCTGGAAGGACCTCTTGATGTACAGGTAAAATAGATGAATAGGAGTAGTGAATTACGACGGTCAGTAGAGCCACTTGGGGATAAAATATAATAGTTCCTATTGGGGGTAGGAGATACTAAACAAAATAGGGAATATTACTTTTTTGTGTTTCCAGGTGTTTTTCCGAAGTAGAGTGCCATTTTTAACATATGGGATGGGAACAATTTTTATAAATGTTAATACATTGCACTTTTATGCATTAAGTTTAGACCATTTTCAGTACACCGGTTATGTGCATAGTCAAGCCGTTGCTGGAACATTTAGTAACAGTGGACAAGCAGATAATTGTGCCAGCTTGTAATCATCAGCACAACTGCCAGTCACACTTCTTGGGTACTAGATTGGATATCTACAAAATAAATGTCAAACAGGAGAGGGCCCATCACTGTCCCTTGCAGCACCTCCACTGGATACAGCTTTATTTTCAGAGAAGGCACCAACAATTTTAACAACATATGGTCTGGTTGATGTCCAGTTTGATGTCTATCAGATAACATGGGTTTAAGTTTGTCTAATTATAGGGTCATAGGTAGGTACTAGGCTATCGGCCCAAGGGCCTAAGTAAGCCTAGCCAACAAGGTTCCCTGGCTTATTCCACCCAAGAAAGTTATTTTCCTGTGCCCCTGTCAAGCAGAACCACTGAAGTGATCCCCAGGGTGTATTTCCTATTTCCCATCCAGTTATCAAGATTTTTCTTGAAGAGTGCTAATGAGGAACTTTGCTTGACATAGATGGGTAGCTTGTTTCAGAGTATGGGAAGTCTCTGGGACATGAATCTATCCCTCCAGCATGTCCTGTTTATTGTGGTGACAAGGTTTAGGTCCCTAGAGCGTGTAGTTCGGAGGGATTGGGATTTCTTTAGGTGTAGGATGTCCAACAGCTCTGGGTTTGACATGTCTTTATATGTTAGACAGAGAACACCACGGAGTAGGCGATATGCTACGGAGTAAAGCTGGATTTTTTTGAGGCGGTCAGTGTAGGGCATCTGTTTGAGGCCAGTAATCCTCTTTGTGAGGTACTTCTGTGGCCTTTCCAGCTGCTGCAGATGTCTTGTGAGGTACATTCCAAAAGGGGTGTTGTACTCTATAATGGGTCTAATGAGTGTCGAGTAGAGGGGAACAATGACTTATTTTTTTCCTAAATGAGAACCCTTTTTGATGAGGCGTGCCACATAGAAGGATTTCCTGACTACTGTGGCGATGTGATTATCAAAGGAGAGACTACTATCCACCTGGGACCCTAGGTCTCATCACATATTTGGTGTTAAGTAGACTGCCGCCTATGTGGTAGTTCATGGGTACAGAGTGTTTAGCAAAGGGGATGACAATGCATGTTTTGGCATTGAGCTTGAGGCCATGGCTCTGACACCAGGCATCTGTCTCAGTGAAGCCCTTCTGTAGGATGTCCACATAATTTGGGGATTCAACTATGGCTCCTAGTTTGCAGTCATCTGGCCTCACTAACAGGCCTTCTGTGTTAGCCTGTACTTCAGAGAAGTAGATACCAAACAGGAGAAGTCCCAGGACTGAACCCTGTGGTACTCTACTTGTCACTGGTTTGAAGTCAGATTTGGAGTGTGCAACTTTTACAGTATGGGTTCTGTCAGTGAGCCAAATGACAACCCATCTTGTGATGTAGGGATTTATACCTAGTTTAGTGAGTTTAGCTATAATTCCACAATGGGGGATGGTGTTGAAAGCCTTGGCGAGGTCAAGATAGGCTGTGTGAACCACCTTATCCTCATCTACCAGTTTGGTGACTGCCTCAAAGAAGTCAGTCAGGTTCAGGAGGTATGATCTGCCTTTCACAAACCCGAACTGGGTGCGGTCCAGAGTTTGGAGGTTACCAATGTCTTTGTTTATGAATTCCATGATGATACGTTCAATGGCCTTACAGACCAGGCTTGTCAGGCTAATAGGGTGATAGTTCCCAGGATCAGTGGTGGCTCCCCCTTTGTGGAGTGGGATAACTGTTGCTGTGCACCATTCAGTGGGTGCAAAGCCTGATGCGAGACTATGATTGAACATGGTTCTTAGGTGAGGGAGCCAGTTCATTCTGAAGTTCGTGTAAAACACAGCCTGGGATGTTGTCCGGTCCCATGGATGCTGTGTTGTTGGCTTTAGAGTGTGGAGCTTTTACCTGTGTAGTTGTGATTACAGGCACTCTGCATTCTTTCTGTCTAGATATGGTCCCTTTAGGGGGGTGAGAGGGGGGTAAAGTTAGCACTGAACCTATCTGCCAGGACGTTGGCAATATCAGTTGGTTCTGTAATTTTCATGTCATTGTGCTGTAACTCAGAGCAGATCTGGGTTTTGCCATTGAGATTCATGACATAGCTATAGAATGCTTTGTGGTTGTCCCTAGAATTAGTGGCGATTTTGTTTTCATAGCTAGCTTTGGAGGATCTTATAAGGAATCTCAGCTTCTTACTGAGGCTGACCAGGGAACTCCTCCACTCATGGGATTTTACTATATTTTGGAACAGTTTTCTTCCTTCTGTTGTAGAGTTTGTTTATGGTAGGGGGCCACCAGATTGGCTTCCTTTTTTGGAGGATAGCATCTTGGTTCTGTTTGGGATAGCACGATCCATGCACTCGTGTAAGTGCTTATAGAGTGTATCTGTGTAGGATTCGGTAGTCATAACTGTATTGTCCATCTGTGTGGGTGTCATGAAGTTCGTCACATCTGTCTTATTTAATAGCATAGAGGAGAATATCAAAAGTCTCTACCAGGGCAAGATAGTAGCATGCAGAAAGTGACCACTGTCCATAGCTTCTGTAACATTTTCAAAGAAACTTGCTAGGTTAAGGAGATGGGGCCTGCCCTTCACAAAAATAAACTAATCAGAGTATAGATCAGTTAAGCTACCCCTGTCTGGAGAAAGTTATTGTCCTTGGTGTCCTATATCTCTGCAAGTCTTAATAGATTACCAGAACCATGGACCTAAATCGTCATCAGCAGCTATAGAATGTGATAGATGAGAATCTGTATGTGTGTGTGTAAATATGTGTGTGTATGTCTGTGCATCTATATATATCTATACAGCACCACTTTCTCCTGTGGAATAAGCTGTTCCTACAGGTTAAGCAATGCAGTACATTATTATCCTTCAGAGTTTGGATGACTATAAGGGTAGCCTCAAATTTACCCCAGGAATGACCAGCAACATGCAGTGGATGGATAAAACCCTAACTAGTCCCACGCGATCCAGATTTGATTGTCAGTGACTCATATGCCAAAGTTGTTAATGAGGGATAAGTGCTCCTGTCCTTTGTGGGGAGGGTCTTTGCTTAAGACACTCCCAGACGGGAGGCATGAGCTATAGAGGGGAATAGCCATCAAGCAGAAAATGCATATGCAGGCGAGGAGGGTATTAGGATAGGTCATTAACTAAAAAGTCCCCCTGGCAGAAGCAGTTACTTCTATGACTCTTCCCTCATCCCACCCTAGATACTTTTAAGATCACACTGGCCTAACCTTTGAGTTGGAGAAAGTCCAAAGTGGAAAGAGGAGCTGGTAGGCCTGATGGAGGGGGGCAATGAGGTGATCAGAAGTATGAAGCAGTTGGGAGGGGGGATTTACCTTTGGATTAATTGACCTTGGGGGGGATTTACCTTTGGATTAATTGACCTTGCCATCCTTAAATGGGTACAGCTTGAGGGTGAGTATTGGCAAGGTGATGATTATTACAAGACTAATTGTATGAATCCTATGAGTGAAAAAAGTGAGATATTCATGCAGGGTCTAGGGATGAGTGGAGTGTGAAAGTGAGCTCTCTTGAGTTGTGGTCTAGAGTGGTGTGGAACACAGTGCATATCGTGTAGATCCTAGACAGTTTTGGAAAATAAATTTGCTGATGAGTTTGTTTGCAACAAAACTTAAGTGATGTGGCAGTAAGTTGACGCATGTCTCAGACAACAAGGGGACCTCTGAGGTGCATAGAAGAATGGAACTGGAAGGGGAATCCCAGTATGTCATGGTCCATGGTAGAATGAAATTGGTGGGAAGTTTGGGTTAAGAAGTGGAGTTAGAGATATGGGGGCCTTGGACTGAGGATGTTTAGGTGGGAGTCTTAAGTCAGGTGGAACAGGGACCATCGGGTGGCTTGGGATGTTAAATATTCAGGTTGTCCTATGTGGAAGAATGGTACAAGGGCTGCATCAGTTTCTTTCTGGAGTAAAGTGGGGATTATGGTATTTGTTTGACAGGGTTCAGGATGTTGGGTGACAAGTTATTTACCTGTAGAACATTTGGTTGGGGAGACAAGTGAAATTTTGCAGCAGAAATATATGGCTGTTGCATATTCATTTTTTTAAATTTATTTATTTATTTTCTCTCGTTTATTTTCTTATGGTGTATTTGTTAATTTAGCACTGTACATAAAGTTCTGAGCAATTTGTATTTGATATGGAGGAGTTTCTTTTTTGTTGTCTTTGACTTAAAGCATAGCATTCTTGGCATAGAACACGTTTATTCTGAAATTGAATGTAGCCCAGGTGGCGTATCCCTTTTTCAAAAGAGAACAATAGAAAATATTTTGCTGTGAAAATAGATTTGAAATCACATCCAGCATTTTTTTGTGTGTTTGCCTACATGAGCAAATGTGCAGCAGTTATTAGAATAAATAATGAGACGCAAAATCACTGATGATGAATGGATGTCGCCTGCTAGTGGTTGGGCAGTCTTGCCTAATGGTAACAGAGCAGTGCTGATGCCTGTTGCATGAGTGAAGGTAAATATGGTGCCATCCGTGATTCTTTTCTTTTAAATACAATATTAGAAATGGATGTATTATATTTAGCTGCTGGGTTTCACTTCACACTCTTAATGCATTCCAGTTTTGTGCTATGGTCACTGTCTTGTCACTCAGAAAACTTGGTTAATGATTATTGGTCAAGAATTAGATTGAGTTGATGTAGCTCAGACGATTTAAGGCCACTCTACAGAAAAGTAGAGGGGAAAGGCCAATGCAGAAGCCGTATATTAATTGTAGCCCACCAAGAGATAGCTAGTGTAGGGTACAGATGAGCCAAACAGCTTGAATAAGAGTGGTAACACGTGTGTGCTGTACTGTCTACCAGATTGTATTAAATCAGTGTTACCAGGTGTGCTAGCAGAAAGGCATCCGCTGTGCTTCTGTGTCAGCACAGCTTCTGCCCGGCAAGCCACTCTTCCAGCACCTACATGTGCATATAATAAGGCAAATGAATTATGGGCTGGATCCAAAATAATTGGGACAGTAAAGCAATGGTGAGTCATTGTGCTGACCCACTGAAGGTGGTATATCTCTTCACACATAGGAAGCGGGGAGGAGAAGTTGTAGTTTCTTAAAGTGCGATAGGCATGTGTGCTGGACTCCATAGCAAGGGAGTGTCATATCTCTCAATGTAACTGTACATTCACCACCCTATATTATCTCCACATGCAGGGTGTACATAGAGCAAAACGCTTACTGCATATTAATCACGTTATAGTCGGACAAAGGAGTGCAGTGGGGGGGGGTGCAAGCAGCAATTGGCTTGAGTATAGAGTAATGGGAGATTGCATCTAGTATGTTAATGTAGGTTGGAGGTCTAATTGGTCAACCGCTAGTCTTCAGAGAAACTGTGCTCAGGGCTGTGTCAAAGGCACTGCAAAGGTAACAATTTTTTTATTATTATTAAACATATAATGTTAGAAGGTATGTTGTGTAGGGAATTTGGGTGGACTGGGAATCAAGAAGAGATGCTGACTGAGTATGGATTTGCTAGTTAAATATGCTGTATTTGTTCACGTTATAAAACTGAGTAGATTTCACGGAGTAGCACCAAGTTTCCACATTCAGATTGCCTCCACCTGTTGTGTACAAGACATACACATGCCTTTTAAGGGAACTGTAGCAATATTGTGCACCACATGAGTGGTGGTATGTTGTGGGCAACATTATGGGTACAGCTTCTCATTCATTTGAATGCTCTTTCATTATATAGCTGCTGCTTGTGTATCACAATAGGGGGCACATGCCATAGAATGGTTTCATGTTAAAGCATGCTCCATCCGTTTGTATTTGTGCATTAGTACAGAGTAATGACCCAGTTCAGGTTTAAGGTATGAGATGTTAGGGCATTAGCATTCGGAGAGGGCTTGTTAGATTCTTCATTTGCATGCATCATGTGCAGTCCATTTCTTGGGATTAGTAATGTTTTTAACATCTTTGCAAGTTTTGGGCAGTGCTTTGTCCAAAGTGTAAACTGTTTTGGAATCTAACAATGTCATGGGTTCCCCTCATTGTATTTGTGTAAAGCTGTTGTAGCACAACAGCGCAGTAAGTACCCATAAATGCACTGTACATGTGTTTTGTGTATGTATGGTTACCTTACATTTTGTTCTGTATTCATTTGATCATGGTGAGAATCATTGGCTTTTTTGATTGCCTTTTTTTCAGATGGATATACTGCCTTGTGAGCAATATTTCAGTACAAGGTCATCATATAGTGGATTTTGAAAGGTTTTTCCTTTTTCTCCACTGTTCAGTCTTGGAGTTGGTATATATGCTTTATTGGAAGTATGGGTGATGTTTCTCACCAAAAAAATCCCTGTTTTCTATATTTTTCTTTGTTTTGATGTTACACCCCATTGATGATCATCTTGATCATTTTCTTTACTAACAATCAGTGCTGTATTCTTATACCTGTATACATCTGTGAGTTAACGTGTGTGTACGTGTATGTATGTATGTATCCATGTGTTCATGCAACGTTGAAAAAGCTGTATGGCAAAAGCTGGGTCTGTTGTGACAGGTTAATGCCTTTGGATGAATGAAGGACTTGTCATATTCATTTTTCTTGGTACTGGAGTTTTTTCTTGGTTTATGTACTTCTGCTTCATACATGTATGTTTTGGTTCATGCATCAAGTGGTGTGTGTGTTAGTGTATGCATGTATGTATTTGATGTATACGTATGAAGTGCACCCACACACATACTGTCATACAAATTAAGATGTCACTGTTTTGGGCTGCCACTGCTGTAGTAGCACAACAGAGAGGTCCAGGGAGGTTATCATACCATTGTACTGGGCCCTCCTCAGACCCATCATGGAGTATAATACTCCCTTTGGTATATACCTGGCCAGACACTTGTTTCATCTGCGAAGGTTCCTTACCAAAGGAATGCAGGAAGTAAACACAGTGTCCCACACTGATGCCTCAAAGCTGTGTCTCTACACTGTATCATATGGACTTTTGAGAGGTGATCTTTGCCTGGCATACAGGGCATTCCAGGACCCTGCTTTGATGAACCTTTTGCACATCTGCAAAACAAACAACATTAGAACTACTAGATTAAAAGATCTACCATTTGCTTGTGATATCTGTTGCAATAGAGAGTAAAATCCCATGAGTGAAGGTGCTCCCTGGTCAGCCTCAGTAAGAAGCTGAGATCCCTTATACGATTCTCCAAAGCTAGCTACGAAAACATGATTGCCACTGATTCTAAGGACAACCACAAAGCATTCTATAGCTATGTCAAGAATCTCCGTGGCAACACCCAGATCTGCTCTGAGTTACAGCACAATGGCACAAAAATTACAGAACCAACTGATATTGCCAACATCCTGGAAGATAGGTTCAGTGCTAACTGTACCCCCCTCTCACCCCCTAAAGGACCCATATCTATACAGGAAGAATGCAGAGTCCCTGTACTCACAACTACAGAGATAAAAGCAGCACTGTCTAAAGCCAGAAACACAGCATCCATGGGACCAGACAGCATCACAGGCTGCATTTTACATGAACTGGCTCCCCACCTAAGTACCATGGTTAATCATAGCCTCACTTCAGGCTTTGTGCCCACTGAATGACGCACAGCAACAGTTATCCCACTTTACAAAGGGGGAGCCACTACTGATCCTGGGAACTATCGTCCTATTAGCCTGATGAGCCTGGTCTGCAAGGCCATGGAACGTATCACCATGGAATTCATAAACAAAGACATTGGTAACCTCCAAACTCTGGACCCTATCCAGTTCGGGTTTGTGAAAGGCAGATCATGCCTCCTTAACCTGATCGACTTCTTTGAGCAGTCACCAAAGCCGTAGAAGAGGGTAAGGTGTAAGGTGGTTCACACAGCCTATCTTGACCTTGCCAAGGCTTTCGACACCATCCCCCATTGTGGAATTATAGCTAAACTAGGTATAAATCCCTATGCCACTAGATGAGTTGCCAACTGGCTCACTGACAGAACCCGCACTGTAAAGGTTGCACACTCCAAATCGGACTTCAAACCAGTGACAAGTGGAGTACCTCAGGGTTCAGTCCTGGGACCTCTCCTGTTTGGTTATGTACTTCTCTGAAGTACAGGCTAACACAGAAGGCCTCTGGCTAATGAAGTTTGCAGATGACTGCAAACTAGGCGCTATAGTAGAGTCCCCAAATCATATGGGCATCCTACAGAGGGGCCTCACTGCGACAGATGTCTGGTGTCAGAGCCATGGTCTCAAGCTCAATGCCAAAAAGTGCATTGTTATCCCTTTAGTAAAATTTGCCCATGAACTACCACATAGGTGGCAGTTTTCTTAATGCCGAATGTGTGATGAGACCTTGGGACCCAGGTGGACAGTAGTCTCTCCTTTGATGATCACATTGTCACAATGTGTGGCACACCTCAGCGTAAAAGGGTTCTCATCCAGGAAAAGAGAGGTCATTGTTCCCCTCTACTCGACACTCATTAGACCCATTATAGAGTACCATGCCCCTTTTGGAGTGTACCTCACAAGACATCTACAGCAGCTGGAAAGGCCACAGACGTACCTCCCAAAGAGGATTACTGGCCTCAAACAGATGCCCTACACTGACAGTCTCAAAATACTCCAGCTTTACTCTGTAGCATATCGCCTACTCCGAGGTGATCTTTGCCTAACATTTAAAGCTATGTCAACCCCAGAGCTGTTGGACATGCTACACCTAAAGAAATCCCAATCTCTCTGAGCTACAGGCTGTAGGGACCTAAACCTAGTCACCACAATAAACAGGACATGCTGGAGGGATAGATTCCTGTCCCAGGTCTTTTAAAAGTTTGTGTCATTTTAATTGATAGGTTTTGATTGGACGTTTTTTAATTTGAATGTGTTTAAATACCCATAGTAAACTAACCAGCCCACATCTGAAGAAGTTTTAAAATGAAAACATACCTTTGTTGTTGAGTGTTGATGTGCGTATGTCCTGTAATGTGGAGTGAATACTCGTAATAAAACTTTGGAAAATTTAGCTGTCCTTCAGCTTTATTGTGGACCCTCCAATGTTCTGTTTTTATTTTATTTGTTTACTAGTGTTTTATGGACCCTTTGGCTCTTTTTTTGGACTTTCCTGTCCCAGAGACTTCCCATACTCTGGAACAAGCTAACCATGTATGTCAAGCAAAGTTCCTCATTAGCACTCTTCAAGAACAATCTTGATAACTGGATGGGAAATAGGAAATACACCCCGGGGATCACTTCAGTGGCTGTGCTCGACAGGGGCACAGGAAGTTAACTTTCTTGGGTTGGCGTAAGCTAGGGAACTTTGTTGGCTAGGCTTAGTTAGGCCCCTGGGCCGATAGCCTAGTACCTACCTATGAACCTACATAAGTAGGACATGCTAGTCTGGAACAGGCTCTCCATTCATGTGAAACAGAGTTCCTCCCTATCCCTATTTAAGCACAACTTGGACCAATGGACTGGTAATTGGAAATTCACCTCTGGTTTGGCTCCTATGTCATTTCATGGACAAAGGCAGTTAGTATATCACCACCTATATAAATCAATTTGTGGACCATATTTCGTTTGCCCTGCTGTGCTTACATGGGCCATGTTTGATGTTCGTCTAGTATACACATTTGAACAGCCGCACCATGAGTGACTGCTCCAGTGTACAAGGGTAGGCTGTACTGATTCCTGTATTCTTTTAAAGGTGTATAATTTGGAAGGCCATTCTCTTATGATATTAGCATGGCGCAGTGCTAATTATGGTTAAAGCCAGCGATTAGAAACACACTGAAAAAGATTGTGTTGTTAAAACATTTCTGAAGTAGTAAATGAGATAGTTCTTGCTTTCAAATTCTGTTTTCAGATCCAGAAGTAGGGAAAAAAACTCACATCTTTGTTTCAAACTGTATAGTGTAAAAGAAGTAAAAACATAAATTATGAGATTCCTGCAGTGTAGATCTTTTCAGTTGCTTAACAGTCCCCTCCCCTGGGTCATAAGCACTTTAAGGATTATTACTATTTATTTATTCATTTATTTAACATTTGTTTACCTGGAAAGTCCAACTGGGACAGAGCCCGTTTTCAGCTGAGGTCCAAGGAGAAATGCTTCAGATGCATGTCTTTGGTATGTGGGAGGAAACTGCAGCAACTAAAGGAAACCCACTCGTAAGCAGGGAGGACATGCATACACCACACACAAGACACCCCAGCTGAGAATTGAACTGGAGAACCACTTGCTGTGAGGTGACAAAGCTAATTGCTGCACCACTGCGCCATGACTAAAAACTAAACTAAAACAAAAAATGTCTGAAATAAAGTACCAACTAATTTAGTAGTTAAAAATTTAACTTCTGTCAGGACTTTTGTGAGATAGACTGTAGGGGAGGATCCTGGGCACAACACTGTACTCTACAAGGCTCATACATAGGTTTGTAGGCTGCTATGAGGCAAGAAGCCACCTAATTCCTTTGAACTCTAGCCATTGCAGTCCCACTAATGGTCCCAATTAGTTGCTTCCCTATCCGTAAGGTTCTAGAGATTGAGGAATTCTTGAGTCTCAAATGATAGTTGACAGCATTCTTGTTTAGCTGTGTGTGTTTTCTATCACATTTTCCAGTGTACATCCTGCGTGCAGAGTAGCATTAAGCTGAGAGTATTTGTGGCTCCAGCTATGGATGCAGCTTTCCTAAACAAGATATGTACCATAAAAGAGAGGAAAACAATTTCAGAACAAGGTAATGCATTTTTGGCTGAATATTTACACTTCCTCCCTACAATGAGAGCTTGTGAACTTTGCCTTTGAGTGACACAGACTTGTTCAGAATGTTATACTTATGATTTTAGAATTAGTCCATCGACCAGCTTTTATCACTAAACTGTAGCTTCATGTTAACTGTGTTGGTGGGTATAGGAATAAAGCCCTAACTACAGCTGAGGCAGCCTGACTTTGAATAGAGGCTTAAGCACATAATGGCACGGGCAGGGAGGATGGGCATGCCCGCTGTAGAAGGGGAGGGTGCTTGCCCAGGACACATCTGCACTGTGGAATTCTTTGATAGAGGTTGGGTTAAGAAGGGTGTGTGTTGCCTGGTAGTGGGCTGGGCAGTCTTGCCCAATGCAGTTCCAACCCACATGTTGCTGGGTGGCTGAGGGTGAGAATGTAGGAGCAACGACATTCCTTGGCAGCAGTATGGCACTTCCCAGGTACCTTACTCTCTTCCCCATCCAGCCTTGAACATGGATGACAGTCTGGGAGATGCTAACTCGGGTTTGGAAGACTTGGTAGAAGAGGGCCTGTGGGTTGCTGGTGGTCAGCTGTGGAGAACCAAAAATATGGAAGAAATTCCGCTGTATGCTGTGTCCCGTCTCTCTGCTCTTAAGACTTTTTCACTTAGTTTCAGTGGGGCACAGGTGTTTTATTTCTGTGTGTAACTCTTCACAGTTGTAAACTGATCAAGCAAAATCCCTGCTCTGATTATTCTGGCTACAGTCTTTCCTCGTTTGTCCTTCCTTCCTTCATCTGTTTCTGCACTACAAATAAATGATCCTGTATGTACTGTTACTGCCATATTTTTTATAATGGCTACATGTAATAATTACATATTGTATGCAGAGGAAAAAATATCTTTCAGACTACATCCCACCATTTCATACAGTATAGTTAATATGTAGAGTTTGTCCTCACATTAAATCTAGCACTTTTTCAAAATCTCGTTAACCCTTACCAACCAAAAAACAGCACTCGTGTAGAAAAAAAACAAAACAACTGAAGGCAACAGAGAACAGACTCAAAAGTGAGCGTAAAACAGTTTAATCCACGCTTTTGTCAGTCAGACTTCTTCTAGTTGACCCTTACTTCTTAAACGTGCACTGTTAACATTTGGTCACATGAAACAATTAGGATGCTCCTTTTGTGTAGGATCACATTATGAATGCATGTTTTCTTCAACAGTAGTAACTGCCTGTGCTTTTTGTCTCTAGCTACATGTAGATTTTTATGAGCTTTCACAAGTTTTAGGGCAAATTGTATATTGAATGTTTACTTGTCTTGCAGCATGCACATAGTTTTTCTGTACAGGACAGTGATTTTTCACTTTTTATATGAAATGTTTAAATTTCTGTCATACAAAACAATCGCAGAGTTTGTTTTTATTTGGAACAGTTATCATCTTCAGATGGCTGATAGAAAAAAAAAAAGCTTGGATTGTAGTTTGCTTTAACTTTGGAATGGAGGATTTGTTTTACAGAATCTGTGTATTTTCATTCACGTAATCTCTGGAAATTATATGCTTTTATTGGCTAGGTTGGTCTCAGTAGGGCAGTGACCTCTCTTCAGGGGGATGCAAGATTGTATTCAAACTGAATGCTGACTATGGGGAATTTAGCCAGGGCACTACAGAACAAATTTTTTTTTTAAGTGCCAAGGGATTTTTCCCATCCACTTGAACTGCCATCAACTCATGCAGATGAGGTTTAGCATCTTATCCAAAGGATGGCATACTCACAGTGCAGCCACTCCCTTATGCTGCATTGCAGTATCAGTACAGGAAATTAATCCAACCACTTGGCATGGGAATAGAACCCACAGTCGTCTTATCTTGCAGCATCAACGGTCAGTGATCTACCTGTTGAGCCACTGCCACTGTTTCATTTTATTAGGCATGTGAGTCATCTTGTAGAGAAATTACCCTCCGATTTCTAGGATTGCCTCCTAGAATGGAATTATTTCTCCATTATATGTGCTTTCTTCTGTAGTGTCATTTTCAGTTGTGTGGATAGTATGGAGAGGGGCACAGGGAAAAAAAAAGATAATTTGATACCATCTGATAAGTTCTCAAGATCCTTTTCATCATCATTTTTTTCCTTTTGGGGAATTTTCCAGACATCATACCTTAAATGGTTTATTTATGTACTTCCTAGCAGGTTTTGTTTTCCCCAAAATACTACAGCTTTTACATTTTGCGTATGCATAATCTTATTTACCAGTTAACAGTTTTTTTCCTTTTGACATTTTTGCCAGTCCAGTTTAGTTCTTTCTACACACAACTCTGGGAATCTAAACTTCAAAGCCTCATAAAGCAAGGGGCACTTGTAACCCTTGACCTGTGTATCTGCTACGTTTGTGCTGCCCAGTATTAAATTATGTAGTGGCATGATTATGCTCCAAAATATGGAAAAATATAAACTTAAGTGCTTCCCTAGCATGAGACCCAGTCTTAACTATGAATGTTGGCTAACTTTGTGAAGGACGATCTAAGTGCTATTGTGATCGGGTATTATGTTGTGGCATAAAAGTGGTCAGTATCAGCTGGTGAGTGGGAGAAGGTAAAATAGCTTTTAAAAACTGTTAGTTCACTCTTGCAAACCAGGTGTGGCAGAATGAAGTGTCTAACAGCTGTTAAAGCCATTAGTTCTACAGAGGAATACCTTTTTTTTTCTTCTTTACGTACCTCAGCTCTTCTTGATTTGCATCATATTTTTGCCCTTAGCCTTGCAAAATGTTACTGATCCTCGGTGATTTACAAGAAAATCGATCATTAATTCTAGACATTAAAGGTTCATACTTCGTATTGTTTAACATTTTAAGTGAGTTAGAGCAGTATTTGAAAAACTTTCCCTGATTTTTAAGCCTTTGTTCTGTCATTCTTTATTTTTTTGTCTAGAATTACAAAGAAGTTGAAAGGCATGCTGCTGTTTGACAAAGCAGTTAAAGCACTTCTTGCTTCTATACTTTCTCTCTCTAGGTGAATTTCTTGACATCCATGTATTATATCCATAATACTTTGGTTATGATCGCACACCTTATTAATATCGGGCACATAGCTTTAACACTGATGAGGTAATCTCCCTGAGCACCCCTAGTGCTGTTACACTCTGTAGAACACACACTACCACCCTGCTGTACACTTAGCCATGTCTTTCTGGGCATTACACACTTCCGTTGCTGTGTGCAGTGTTCACTGTGTCATTGGGACAGAACTGTGTGCCATGTTGCTGTGCTGCTGCATAGGGCACTGTTAATTTCACTGTGTAGCACTCTTCAGCAATTAATCACAGATGGGTATGTCATGTGGTTGAATCATGTCTCTTAGTATGATAGGCAGTGGAACACAGATGTATTGAAATAGCATGTCATGACCCTGTTCTACACTTCCGTGTCGGTCTCGGTCTGTTTTTCTTTCTCTCTCTTTGGGACACACACACACACACACACACACACACACACACACACACACACACACACACACACACACACACACACACACACTTTCTGTCTGTAAGGTATAGCATGACCTCATGTTTTCTACAGTTTTCAAGATTTCTTTTTTTAGCCCATTGGAAATAAATGACTTTATTTCCCTTGCCACATGTGGATATTTAATCGCTTTATCTAACATCAGTAACTTAATGACTCCTGCCAAAGGGCTTATGCTAGCTTGAAAGCTCAAGTAATTGCAAAATCTGTCAGTCCAGTAAAACTTACAATATTACTTTGCATCTGTATTCCAGTGTCTGTTTCCTGCTAGTGAACTAACAGGGCATTTTTTTTCAGTACTACAGATGAGATAGCCTCCATAGTATGCAGAACAAAGAGCATTACAGATTCCTGTTTTGTGCCTTTACAATAAACATTCTAAGGCTTTGTTTAAGTTTGTACACTTGGCTGTCAATCCCCATTTTCACTTGGTGGTTTGACACCAGTCTCGCAACAAATGAATATTTAAATGCCAGGTAGACTCAAAACATTATTATTTTTCAGTTTCACAATACTTCTATCACACAGACTTGACAGTCTAATGTTACAAAGGAGGGTTGGCTGACAGATGCACACAACACTATCCTAGCAGTACTTTATAGCCCAGAAAAGTAATACATCAGCAACAGCCAAGGCAGAATTTTCACTGCTTTGGCAGCATGGTGTTACATTTGTTTAGTATGTGCACTTTGGCTCGGAAAATTATGGGTTAAGACTATGCGAGAAGATGGTTTTATGTTTATACCTGTCTTTAGAGTGCTATTTTACTGTAGGCTTCATTAATGCATTAAAGGGTTTCCTGTTGAGATTTGTATGACATATATTTAGCAGAGTCAAGAAGCTCTCCTCTGTTTAAGCAAAGAGAAGACTACTGGCATACATTTGTATTTAATACGTTTCTGTGTGATGTGAGCTTTTGTCCTGTGACATTGGTAATGCTGCATATCTATTTGCAGGGTGTGTTGGCAGCTGGTTGTCATAGTCTGAATGTATATTAAGGAGGGAAGTTTCACTTTCACTTTGTCACACTGCAAGGTTTTCTGGGTTGTAATTAAGACTTTGTTTCCTTTTACGCAGTATTGAAACATGTTGTAGGTAGAGTTTAAGTAAACAGCAGATATCTCCTGTGTAGTCAGTTCTTGTTTCTGGAAGATGTTCAGTGTTCTACACTGGAGTCAGGCTTCCCTCGGCAACATGTTAAACTCCTGGTAGGTGTAGTCTCTTTCAGATTGCTAGCATGAAGTTTAATATTTTGCCAGTCCTGAAGGATGTTAAGGCTGCCGATGTTTTGAGGAAATACTTTGTAGACCAGAACTTTGGTTTACTGTAAAAGTGACCAAGTTAACCAGACCAAAAGATTGCCAGGTGTCGTTTTAACTGTTCTTTTTCAGAATGGCGAGCTGTTTTTAACTGTTACTTTATCTGAGTTTGTTGTTGGGGTAAATTGAAAGGCAAAAAAAGGCAGTCATAAAGTAGTGTTTTAAAAGGTTTTTATTTTTGGTTGTTTCTGTGACTCTGGCCTGATGGATTTCTGTCTCTTCTATCTTGTTCAGGAAAGTTTAAAACCTCTTGCAGTAAAATAGGTAGCAGTTATACTCATGCTGTTTTAGCATTTTTAGATATCTAAAGCTTAAAGTGTTATGACGTAGCAGTCATTGTTTGTCCAAAATGTGAACAAATGAACACCTTTGCACTTAACATTTTTGTAGCTGTTCCTTCCTGTTAAAGCTTATTCATGTGAAATAGTGGATTGATCTTAAACTTAAAGATGTGCATTTTTAAATACTTGAGTCCTTCAGAAATGTCCTTTGCCATGTTTTACAGCTTAAATTTACTTATATGGATTTTTCCCACTAAAGAATTTCCAGTTTTAGCAATAGCTTTGCCAACATCTGTACTATGATTTTAACTTGTGCTTTGTTGGCAGCAGTGATAACTTATCTCTCATGTCCATATCAGGTTGAAAGTGTGTGTGTGTGTCTGGAGGGGGGGGGGGGGTAAGATATTGCTGAAAGGGGGAAAAATCTGCATTGCAGCTAGTTAAGTAATTTAAACTCATTTTAATGCATTTATTGCTCTTAACAGAACCATCTTCTCTAACCACTCCCTTGTTCCAAATAACCTGATATAATGAATGTCTTTGACACTTTTCATTATACTCAACTAGGGTCACTTGTTTGTGTTTCAATAAAGGATATGCCGTTTTTAACACAACTGTGGGCTACCTACTATTTTATTATTTTTTGAAGTACGTATTTTAAAGTTAGATTCTTTTATTACTGAATTAGGTGCCTAACATATTTCAAGGAGTGAAGTTTCTGATTGGTTTGGTTTGTTTTTGACCCAGTATAGGTTGCATGTTGGGTTTTCTGAGATTTCGAGACATACCACAGATTTTTCTTATTGGTTAAGTAAGTAAAGATTCTTAAAGGTCTGAGGGCGCAAGCTCCTTTGGATTAAAGGATGAATTCTTCATGTTTAAGACTTAGTGCTTGGCATGTTAATGACACATATGGACAAGATTAAAGGTAGGATAAAATAGTTCAGTACACTGAAAGACAAAAAAGTTTGCAACATGATAAAATTGGTACAGAAATGTGAAATCAGATGGCACATTTTAAAGTGTTCAGTCCCAATGGAAGGGTTTAAAATGAGTTAATTCTGTGCTGGCTGCATAGTGGGATAAAGTCCTGACCAAAGTCCAGGTGACCTAGGCTTTGCTAACAGCAAGAGCAATTGATTATACGGCCGGAGGGATGGTGTGCCCATCCTTGGGGAGGGGTGGTGGTGGGAGCAATGGATATCATGCAGCTTGTACCATGGTATAGGGCTTGTATCATTATGGGATCTCGCTAGAATCAAAGCTTATGAGGTTGGGGACCCTGTCAGGAGGATGCAGATGTGGGAGCTTAAACTGATGATGTTTGGGAGCATGCATATGAGGACTGAGGGTTGATGTACTGAATATTGTGGTCATGTGAGTCCTTATGTCACTGGGGTGAGGTGGTGGGCATTAAGTTCATAAATAGAAAAATGCTGTCATTGCTAGGATGCTGGTGAGAACACAAAACTCTCATGGCTACATGGATGATGGCCCCTTATCGGCTTGATGGTTTTGACATGCATAGGCATAGAAGAGATGCAGAAAAAAGCAGGTTAATGTAAGGCATTATGGTTTGATCGCTTCAACATACAAATTCTTTCCTCTTTCCACAAGCACATATGTAAAACATATGCACTCCAAATAGTTGTAAAGAGGTTTTGTGCTTTATCTGGGCCATTTTTCCCTTTTGCAGATGTTTTTGAGGGGGTGGTTGTAGCTGTGGCTTTATGGAAG
Source organism: Protopterus annectens (assembly GCF_019279795.1). Classification (NCBI taxonomy): domain Eukaryota; kingdom Metazoa; phylum Chordata; order Ceratodontiformes; family Protopteridae; genus Protopterus; species Protopterus annectens. Next base: position 1,926,553,762 of record NC_056731.1, on the reverse strand, counting down.
AGGTTAGTCAAAATCTTTTTGTGGTGATTGTGTGTGTGTATCTACACAAAGAAATACACACACATATATGTGTATGTATACACAGACACACAAGCATATTTTATATATACACACATTCACAAATGTGTCTGTTTTTGTTCCTTCATAGTATCCTGTTTTTGGAAAATAAGTTTGCAGACAGAACTGGCAGTTGGTGAAAAGAATTAAGGCTGTGATCTGTTAACATGCTACTCCCTATGGTACAGGGTTTGATTTTGGCAGCCTTCATTTGCCTGCTGTATGACCCTGAGCAAATCGGTTAACAGGACAGTGTTTGGGGGAAATTGGGAATTTAAGCTAGGCTCATTATGGGTCTCTTGATGGACTGCATGCTCAGTAACTGCCTGAGAGCCTGGGGGGGGGGGGTCTTTACCTTAGCAATACAGTGTACAAGGTTTGAGTCTGAGCTCTAGCTATTATACTGGTAACCTAGCATTAGAGCTGTGCAAATTATTTTTGGGAGCCCTAGCTGATTTGCTGGTGAATTTTTTTTTGCTGTTGTTCAGCAGTACAGGTCTACAGACTTTTTTTTTTTTCTGATTAGTTTTGGCTTGACATATCTACCTTCTGCACAAATTTGGGTGAGGTCACATGCATTATGAAAGACTGCTGGAGTACACATCACAATGCTTCGTGTGATTAGCTCTCGGGTGTCATACCCAATTACTTGAGAGAAAGCAGCAGTGCTTAAACTTTGAGAGCAGGGTCTGTGCAGTATATAGGTGGCAAGCTATTTTATTCTACACTGGGTTGTTGGGGGGAGGGGGTGACAAAGCAATGCTGTGCATAGGGCAGAAAAACAGTTGTTTCTGGACAGGATGCCAGTCTGTCCCAAAGACATGTGCATACACATCCCGCCACATACAGCATATGCATTTACAAGCAGCTTTTAGAGGATTGCCAATTTACCTATTGGCTTGTCTTTTAAATGTGGGAAGTTCCTAGGTTCAAGAGTTTTATTGTCAAGCTTACAGCCTGTTGGCTTTTAAAAAGCTTGACTGTCGTAACTCCATCCATCTGTTAAGATTTTGGATCCCTTTTCAAGGACTTTGTGAAAGAAGACACCTTCTCCTCCATATTGCCTCCTAGTACTATTGTGTATAGTCTGATCCACATCTTTGATGATGACTTCATCTTGTGTATTTCAGTTTGGTGAGCAGGTAATCTTGTCCTCCCAAAAATGCCAGCTATGTTTTTCATTTCTAAGTACTTAGCTTGTAGGGCTCCAAATATTAAAGGATTCACTTCTCCTGGTCCTAAACCTGTCTCAAAATATAGGTCATGATATGAATCTGTTTCTGTGTACCAGATGTTCATCGTTGTCACTGCTGCAGTAGCCTCTGGCTATTTGGGTTGCATCCTGCCCAGGATGCAACAACTGGCCAGCTTCACAAAGCTCTGGCTACCTTCCACACATCCAGTCTTGAGTGCTGATTGGGCAGCCCATTTGTGGAGGAAAATCGTCATTCTATGTAAAGATTACTTCATAATTACTTCGGAAATTTCTTGCCACCTCAAGGGATAACATTTGAGAGGCTTTACAGGAACAGCAACAGATTACAGGCTTCATGGTAGAAAAGTCCCCATAGTGGATCCCTTCTACACAAATCATTGTCTTTATATTTTTGATATATTTTATATGTCCTGATTTCTGAAGAATGCTGGCAATTTTAATATCAGATTTTTTCCCAGAAACTGCTGTTTTTAGAACAGGTCTTGTAACTGACTATTTGGACTGGTATTGCGAGGGAAAATGTACTGCTTTTGAGACATTTTTAACTGAAGTATAAGGATTTGAAGCTGGGAAGTATTTTTATGTACTTGAAACACTGATGGTTTTGGTGCTTGCATATACTTTGTGACAGCTTGCCTTCATTATTTCATGCTTGAGACCTTTTTTTCTTGAAGATGTTTTTCTTGAAGATGTTAGATTTAAGCAGTGTGAAGTGCATTTCATGCTACAGATGTATTTTATATTTGGTGTTTGTCTTTGGACTATGTGTCTGAAACCTCAAAGGCAGCATACAGTAGTGTGCAGAACTGGTTGTAGATGGAGTCTCCTACATGAAACTGGAAGATATGGCAAATCTGCGGGTCAGCAAATTCACCTCCAATTTTGTCCCCTCCACTGTCCACCAGCTGTCATCAGGAATGTATGGAATAGGCAGATACGCTCTCTAAGGCCAAAATATTGCAGTATTGGGCCCTGATAATATCCCAAGATACCTCATAATTAACCTGAAACATGACCTATCGGGAACATTGTAGTCGCTGTTAAACCATAGCTTCCAGGCAGGCTTTGTGCCTCTTGAGTGGAGAACTGCAGTAGTCATCCCTCTGCTCGAGGGTGAGCCATTAATGGACCCTGGGATCTACACACCAATATTTCTGACTAGTGTTGTATGCAAATTTATGAAAGGATTAATAAGGGCATAGAAAACCTTCAAACACTGAATCCATCCCAGTTTGGTTTAGTCAAGGGCAGATTATGCTTACGCAACCTGGCAAACTATTTGAGGAGGTCACTTAGGCAATGGTTGAGGGCAGAATGGTCCATACTGCCTGGTTAAGGCATTTGATACAGTACCCACTTGGACATTGTAAACAATCTCCCAATTTATAGGCATACCCCTTATACTGTGCTTTAGATAGCCAGCTGGCTCAAAGATAGTACCCAGGAAGTTTTGAGAGACCACCTCCAGAAAGAATCCAGTCACTAGTGGAGTCCCTCAAGGCTCTTTGCTGGGTCTGCACTCCACTTTTTTGGCATCTGCTTTTCAGAAGTCAAGGCTGGTGTTAAGTGCCTCTGGTCTTGCAGATGATTGCAAATTAATACCAGTCATAAAATCATCTCGGCGCACTAACACCCTACAGGAAAGACTAACACAGACAAATGAGTGGTGCCAAAACCACTGCTTAAAACTTAAGGTTCATAGGTTAGTACTAAGCTAACTGCCCTTGCGAGCCATTTTAAGCCTAGCCAGTTATCCCTTGTGAGACTCAAACCCTGCATCTTGTACTTGTAAGGTAAACACCTTAACCATTAGGCCACTCTCCTAACCCCAAGAAATGCATAATAGTACATTTTGGTAAGTCTGACACTGTAGAAAATTGCCTCATTAATAACGCACCCTTAAGTGCAGAACCAGTAGCTAGGGATTTCGGTATGTATGTGGATAGTAACCTGACTAGTAATGAAATTATTCTGTGTTGCTCAACTTGTAAGCAAGAGCATGGCATGTAGGTCAAAGGACTTCGTTTCACTGTATTCGGCCCTCATCAGGCCCCTGTTAGTATGTATATGACCAGCACAATCAACAACTGGAACTTCCACAGAGTTTCTTCATGAAAAGGATACAGGCTGTAAACAGCATGTCCGATGCAGATCACCTCAAAGCCCGATCTGTATTATTCCCTACAATCTATTGGGAGGCGAGCGATGCTTGGTATGCAACATAACCTTGGATTTCACTTTGGACCTTTTGCATATCTGCAAATCAAATAGCCTCAGAATTACTCGATCTAGTGATTAAAACTTTGCTTGCAGCATAAATATAGTTTCATAGTTTCATAGTATAGTACTAGGCTATCTGCCCTGGGGCATTTGTAAGCCTAGCCATAGTGATGTGGCTTTTGCCACCCCATGAAATGGTACAAAAATGTACAGAATAAATCTAGAATACTGTGCCTCTGTCTAGTAGTGACACAATGAGGGTCCCCTTATATAATAGAATTAGTTTACTGTGCCCCTGTCTAGCAGTGACACAGATGTGACCCCTGGGGTAAACTTACGATCTCCCATCCACTCATCAAGATTTCTCTTGAAGAGAGTCAGTGAGGGGCTCTGCCTAATACGAACTGGGATCCTGTTCCAAAGCATGGGAAGCCTCTGGGTTATGAATCTATCCCTCCAGCATGTCCTATTCATACTTGTGCCGAGGTTTAAGTCTTTAGCTCTCGTGGTCCTGATGGATTTGGATTTTTTGAGGTGGAGCATGTCCATCAGATCCTGATTGGACATGGCCTTGTACGTCAGGCAGAGATAACCTCTGAGCAGGCGGTATGCTACTGAATAGAGCTGAAGTTTCTTTAGTCTGGCAGAATAAGACATATGTGAGACCCTTGATCCTTTTGGTGAGGTACTTTTGTGGTCTCTCCAGCTGTTGCAAATGCCAGGTGAGGTACATACCAAATGGGGCATTGTACTCAATCATGGGTCTGATGAGGGAGGAATATAGGGGTACAATGACATCCTCGGATCTGGATGTGAATCCCTTCATGATGAGGTGTGCAAGGTAGAATGTTTTTCTAACCACTTTGGCAACGTGGGTGTCAAATGAGAGGTCACTGTCTACTTGGGTCCCTAGGTCTCTGATTACTTTTTCCGTACTCAGTGGGTTGCTGTCTATGTGATAATTTGTGGGTACTTTGTTTTTTCCAAAAGGGATGACTATACATTTTTTGGCATTTAGTTTAAGACCGTGACTACGGCACCAGTTGTCCGTTTCAGTGAGGCCTTTTTGTAGGATGTGTGTGTCTGCTGGTGTATCGACTATGGCGCCTAGTTTGCAGTCATCTGTGAACTTTGTCAGCCACAGCCCTCCCATGTTTGCTTTAACATCTGAGAAATAAATGCCGAACAAGAGGGGTCCCAGGACAGATCCCTGTGGGACACCACTTGTGACTGGCTTTGAGTCTGACATTGCTCCAGCGATTTTAACTTTATGGGTTCTGTCCTTTAGCCAGTTTGCAACCCATCTAGTGACATAAGGGTTTACTTTTAAGCTGTTTAGCTTATCTATGATGCCTGAGTGGGGTATTGTGTCGAATGCCTTAGCCAAGTCCAGGTTTGCTGTATGGACTGCTTTGCCCTCATCAATGGCTCTAGTGACTGTTTCGAAAAAAGTCAACCAGGTTTAAAAGGCAGGATCTGCCCTTCACAAAGCCGAACTGGGTGGGGTCAAGTGTCTGTAGGTCCCCTATGTCTCTGTTTATGAGTTCCATAATGATTCTTTCCATAGCTTTGCAGACCAGGCTAGTTAAGCTTATGGGGCGGTAGTTTCAGGGTCTGTAGAGGCACCCCTTGTGGAGTGGGACCACTGTTGCTGCACGCCAGTGTTCAGGTACATATCCCAGTAAGGCTAAGGTTAAATAGCATTTTTATGTGTGGGTTTAGCTCCTCTTGGAGTTCACGTAACACGCACCCGGGATACCGTCGGGTCCCATTGATGCTGTGTTTTTGCTTTGTTTAGGGCGGTTCTCACTTGGACATCTGAGATGACAGGGAGATTACATTCAGCTGGGATAAGTATTTCTTCTTTTGGGGGTGAAGGAGGGAGAAATTTGCACTGAACCTGTCAGCCAGAATGTTAGTAATATCTGTGGGTTCAGTGTATTTTTGTTGTTGTGAACCAACTCTGAGCATATCTGAGGGTTTCCGCCCAGGTTTCTAACATAGCTGAAGAAGGCTTTGTGGTTATCTTTAGTGTCCTTAGCGATTTTTCTCTCAAAGTTTGCCTTGGATGTTTTATGAGAGAACGTAGTTTTCTGCTAATGTTGATCAGAGATGTCTTCCCTTCATGGGATTTCACTCTGACGTGCAGTAGCTTCCTTCTTTTGTTATACAATTTGTTTATGGCTGAGGTCCACCAGACAGGACGCTTACATTTGGTGGAGAGGGACTTGGATTTGTTTGGGATTGCATGATCCATGCATTCTTGGAGATGTCCATAGAAAGCATTTGTGAAGGATTCGGCATTGTGGGATGTGGTATCCACTGGCACAGTGGGCTTAAAGGATACCATCTCAGTCTTAAGAAGAGTGAAGTCTGCTTTTGAGAAGTTTTTCACTGTGGTCTATTGTGCTGGGGGTGGAGGTGGGATATGTATATCCAGGGTGATTAGTTTGTGGTCAGATCTCACTAGTGAGGGGTATACTTCCGGTGTGGAGCATTTTGTCCCCATGTTTGTGATGATCAGGTCTAGTATATTATCTCCCCTAGTGGGAGAGGTGACTAGTTGTTCCAGTGCATTTGAATTTATGAATTCCAGGAACCTTTGGGCTAGGGTATTAGGGCTAGAATAATGTACCCAATCTATGTTTGGGTAGTTGAAGTCTCCCAGTATGATGGTATTTTGTGATGCATTCATATCCTTCAATGTCTTCAGGAAGGCTGAGTGGGGTTCTTGAGATTGGGAGGGTGGTCTGTAACATGCTACCAGTTGTATAGCAGTTTTGCCTATGGTTAGTTGCACCTGTATGGTCTCTGATGCTTCATGTGTTGCTACTAACCTGGAGTTGTGGGTGTCCTTTATGAATATGGACACTCCCCCTCCCTTTGTGGTTCGGCCCGGGTTTTGGGGCTGAAAAGCATGATACGAGGTATAGCCTGGTAGCACTGGGGTGCTCTCAGGAGCCTTGAACCAGGTTTCAGTTACTGCACAGACGTCGATGTTCTCCATGCTGAGGAGTGCATCAAGTGCCTGCATCTTGAGATTTAGACTTCTGGCGTTGAGCAGCATTACCCTTAGTTTTTTTCCATTATTGATTTCTAAGGAGGTGGGTTTGTCTTTTGAGCCTTGCCTAAAAAAGGCACTATGGGGGTGGCAAGAGCCTTGGACAATATCCATAAGCCCAGTGGTGACAGGTGTAAGCCATCCCTTGCGAAGCAGCCTGGCTTGTCCAACATGTCATCCCAGACAGACAGATATTGGATCCCCTTAGAATGACAGCAGTACTTGAGCCAGTTGTTAAAGCTGATCATCTTGTCTTTGTATTGTGGTATCATTCTTGGTGAGGGCAAGATGCTGCTCAGGGTCAGGGTCATACCAGCCTGAGCTACATAATCAGAGAGCTCCTCTATGTCTCTTTTCATGTAGTCCAGGGAGGTACGTCTCGGGTCATTCACACCAGCATGGACAATGACGGAGTCATATTTGTACTTGCTGTGGAGTGACCTGAGTGCATGTGTTATGTGGTGGATCCTAGCTCCCGATAAACAGCTCACAGTCACCCTCTCCTTGTTCAGTCTGGTCAGTGGGACATCAGTGTGTCTGACTATGGAGTCACCTATTACTAGTGCATCAGGCAAGGTGTTTGGCCTTAAGGGCTGCGATTGGTCGACACACTGATTTATTGAAGTATGTGTTGCATGTGTTTTGTTTTGAGGTGGTGGATTTTTGGATGTCTGCTTTGGGAGCCTCTGTTGTTTTGGTAAGTTTTTTATTAGAGCCTCCGAGTATGTCTTTGTGTGTTTATGTGTTTGGTTTGCAGTTGTGGTAGGTCTATGTGGGACTGGGATTGTTGTGTGTGTGTGGTTGCCATCTCCTCCTGTCTGGTCATGCCAGCCCTGAGTTGAGAGAGTTCAGCCTCCAGTTTGGCTGTATAGTTGCATCTCTCACATGTATTTGTGTTTGTTGGGAGGAGGAGAGGGTTGTCTGTGTACATGAGACAATTGTAGCATTGTCTCAAGATACCCAGATTGACCAGCTGAACTGGAGACGACGCCAGTAATCTACCGCTTGACATGCTAGAGCAGTATAAGGGAGTGGTATACCTTTAAGGGAAGTGGATATTCACAGGGGTGGTAAGTAGATGTAGTGCTTTACTTAGTACGAGAGTGCTTACTTAGTAGAGAAGTATTGAGAACAAGTGCTAGGCTTATAATACAGTGAGTAGTCTGGTTATACTAAGAGTAGAGCTTCCTTAAGGGAAAATTTGAAGAGCAGACTTGGCAGAGCCAGAAAAAGGTTAACCTTGTTTAACCGGCTATGCGCACAACCGCGCAAAGCCGTGTAAACGCGGATTTTAAACAGTGAACTATAAAAGAGCTACAAATGGTCCCAAACAACCAATTACTACAGCTTCTTGTGCTGAGGTCACTTCCCCCAAGGACAGGTAGGCTGCTCAAGGCTCCCCACTCCCACTGGTGAGCAAAGAAACTTCCTTCTATCCAAGTAAGGTAATGGACAACACAGGAACTACACCACAGCCCAGAATACAGCAATGCCTGTAAACTGGTCTAAACTAGTCGAGGAAGGCAGGAAAACAAGGATTATTTTTTGTTTTTTTGGTAGAAATGCACAGAAAATGCAGAAACAGTGATAAATTAGTTACACAGGCTAGCACACTTTAGTGGGCAGCCTCCACAGTTAAATTAAACAAACAAACAAGCAAACTTTCATCAAATTCACTAAAATGTAACTTTAGTGCAAAATTTTAAAATAATGCAGCAATCAGTTAAAAAACAGTTCAGGCTAGTTCAAGGTAAGCTACAGAAGCTATTTCAAGTGAAAAAAAAAGCAAAGATACTTAAATCCAGAAGGTAGTCGCTTTTGCTAGGACCACTCTGTAAACCCACGTGGAGCTTGTCTGAGCAGTATATCATAGGCAGCCTGTAAATCTCGCCATAGCTTACATATATTCTTTAATCTCTAAGGCAAGTAATAGATGAACATGAGAAAAATTCATTGTTTAAAAACATTTGGACCCAACTTTCTCATCCTGTGGTATTTTCAAATTTAATTTTTTCCTTCTTTCAAAATAGACAGCTGAGTAAATTCTGTACCAGGACTACTTGCAGGCAGGCCTGAAACACAGATGTTTCTTCAGTCTGACAGGGCATCTGCTTGAGTGCCAGTGATCCTCTTCTGGTGAGGAACTTCTGTGTCTTCTTCCAGTTGTTGCAGAGATCTTGTAATACGGGCCCCAATGGGGCATTGTACTCTGATGGGTCTGATGAGTGATGCTGGACAAACCGCTTTGTGATTAGGGTGGGCTTACATAGAAAGATTTTCTAACCACTTTGGCAAATAAATTATCAAAGAGAGGAGGTTACTATATACTTGGGTCCCCAGATCCCTTATTACATCTTCTGTATTTAGTGGGCTACCACCGGATAACTGCACTTTTTTTTTTAGCTTGAGGCCATGGTTTTTTGACACAGGGTATCTGTGTCACAGTGAGACTTGGATGATGATGTTCAGTGTTTGGAGGTTTCAATGTCTTTGTCATATGATGATCCCATGATGATGTGCTCCATAGCTTTGCAGACACCCCTAGTCAGGCTTTCCTTGGGGAGGGAGTGAGGGAGTGAGTCTTGGGATTGTGTTTACTCCACCACTGCATTCTTGTAGTAGCCTTAGAGTTTATAGTAAAAGGATTTTGCAGCTTGAGCTATGGATCCTTTAGCATGCTTTTAAACTTCCCACCTTCTCACACCGGTCTCAATGTATGTGAAGTTTTTTTGAAAGTTTTTTACGATGGTTTCTTTGACCGGGGTATGACCAGGTCCAGGTAAATGTGGGTGTTGACCAGTTGATCCAGGGGTGGTGAGTTAAATTTATTTTAGCTGGGCAAAAAGGGGAGTACTTCGAGGGAGTCTCCCATTTAATGTTTGTTTCCATTTAATGTTTTAAAATCAAATATCCAATATCAGACCTTTGTTTTTCCAGGAATATGGAGTGGAGTGGGGAGTGGGGGTCCTGAGACATGGTGATTGCTGTGCAAGCTGTAATTTGAATAGCAGTTTTGCCCATTGTTAGTTACTGCGTGGATGATCTCTGAAGCATCGTGCTGTGCCATTTGAGTCTGGGTTTGTGGCTGAAATGTATGGTATGAGTTGTAGCCTGGTAGTGCTGGGGTGCTCTCTCCTTAAACCTTAAACCAGGTTTCTGTTACTGCATATACTGATTTTCTCCATACTGAGAGTGGACTGAAGTGCATGCATTTTGAGGTTTACTTAGACTGGCATGCAGCATTACCCCCCCAGTTTTTTTGTTACTTGTGCTATTTATGGTGGGTTTGTCTTTTGAGCCTTGCCTAAAAAGGCACTCAGGTGTATTTATGTGCATTTTTTGCTAGTGCTGGTTTCATAGGTCTATGTGAGACTGGTGGTGTGATGCAAGTAATTCCCTTCTCCTCTTAACTGCCTGGTCCAGTCTTGGGTTGAGAGAGCTTAGCCTCCAGTTTGGCTGTATAATTGCATCTCTTGCATGTATTAATGTTTGGTGGAAGGAGGAGAGGGTTGTCTGTGTACATGAGGCAATTGTAACATTGCCTCAAAATGCCCAGATTCACCAGTTGGACTGGAGAGTACACCTGAAACTGCCCTTTGGACATGCCTGGATAGGTACAGTGAACTGCTTTACTGATTGGCTGGTAAGGTCGAATAGAGAGCCTTGTCCTTCTCTACAGTATAGGGGGGGTCTAGTGCTAAGGTTTATTAGTGCTTGCTATGAGTTTTGGGTAAGTGCCAGGATGAGAAGTGAATGATTTGAGTGCTTAAGTTGAAAGTTTGTCTAGTTCCAAGGGAAAAATTGAAGAGTAGTCTTTGTGGAGCAGGGAATACTTATACCCTAGCTAACTGCCGCTGCCCGGTGTGCAAAACCGCGCAAATGCGGGTTTTATAGCAGGGAAATGAAAGAGAAATTAGCCCAAAATGGCCAATAAACTACTAATTTCTGGGCTGAAACTACTCCTCCAGGGACAGATAGGCTGCTCAAAGCTCCCTCTCTCACAGTGAACAGAGAAACTTCCTTCTATCCAAGTAAGGTATGGGCAAGCACAGAAACTTGTAACACAGCCCTGAATTCAGCACTAACCTGAAAACTGGACTAAACTAGCTTAGAAAGACGGGAAAGCAAGTATTTTTTTTGTTTTTTTCAGAAAATAAAGCAGATACAATAAAAAAAAAACACTTTAAATGCACAGAAATGGCTATCACACTTGAGTGTGTAGCCTACAACAGTTAATTTAAACACAAAAATGACTTTGTTAAAGTGCAGGCAGTAAAATAAGTACAATATGTAGCTGAAACAAGCTTTTAAAATCACAGAAACTGTAGAAAATCAACATTTCAGGCGGAATTAGCTAAAGGCAGCAAGAAAATGCAAAAAAATGATACTTAATCACTCCAAAGTGTCTCTCTTGTTTCTCTGCTGCTGTAGAACTCTGCAGGGCACAGGCAGGAGCTTGCTGAGCTGTATACTAGTGGTATACTATAAGCAGCATTAGTTCTCCCTTCTTATGGAATTCTCCAGGGGCAGTTACCCCAAGTTTCCTCACATTATTGGATCCAGTTGCACAAGACGGGGAGCTTGATACCCCAGTCTCAAACAACTTTGACTGTTTGAATGATTGTTCTAATACCTTTTTCATGAGAACATGCAGCAGGTGTTAAAGAAGGCAAGAAATCCTGCTACTAGAAAATCTTGTTATCCAGTAAATAAGATTTTCTAATTGGTGCCTCACCCATAACCAGGGCCCTGTATGGGGTTGTTGCCACTGTTTTTCGAACATTTGCTTTAGTTGCTGTCCTATAGCCTGTTTGCTTTTTCGGCAAGGGGTAGTTATCAGCCATTTCAGCTTGTCTGCCTGTGATCCTCCTCTTCATTTTAAGTTCTACAGAGTTTTTTTTTTTTTCAGGTGATAAGTAAGCTTGTTTGCTATTCAGGTGACACTTAATTTTCCCCATAAAAAATTAAGATCCTGGCTGACTTATGTTTATCTTTTTAGCAGAGTTTTTTGCTCTGACATTTGCCAAGAGAAGTATCTGGGTGGCAGCTGTTCATGGCAGGTTAACCATCCTGCTTTCCCATGATTATAGGGTTATCTGTAGTGGAAAAAATCCCCCATATATTCCCTTACTACTTTCCGATTGTACCTTGAAACTAGCTGTCTTATCTCCCTCATTTCTTTTAGAATTTGATTGATACAGAGAACAGACTCTGTATACTCTGGTCATGCCTTATGGGACCTGAAAAGGACAACCCATGCCAATTCAGACAGTTCTAGTTGGCTGCTCCTTACTCTGTCTTTTTTCTTATTCCCATCATGGTAAAACATTTCCAGACATGATTAAATATCATGTTTAATCTTTAATTGAAGCACACTATATATTTTTGTCTCCTACTGTTAATAAAACAAAACGTGTTTAATCCAAGCAGAGCTAAAATAAGTATTCAAATTCCTGAGGTTCATGGAAGTATCACTAAAGCAGCTGCGAATATCTTGTCCTAATTAGCATATGCTGCTTGGACGTACTGATGTTATTCAGGGAGAGCACCGCTGATTAGCAATTCACAAATTAACTAAACAAGCAATTATTTTTTTTTTAAATTGATTTACATTTATGTCCTCCCCGCGGTCGAGTGGCATTCGAAAGACATGCGTGAATGGGCGTGCCTTTGTTGAAGGTTGGGCATCGAGCTGGCACCTCGGCAGCGTAAAAATCTACTGCCAATCATTAGCGGACCGGAATTCCGCTGTGGCGAACCCTAACTGGGAAAAGCCGAAAGAAGAACAACCAATTAATACTTCCCCCTGACACATGTACACCCCTGTTTCAAAAAAAGAAAAGAAACAATGGAGAACAAAACAACAATGCTAGGGCTTATAATTTGTGGAAACAAATTGCTAGTTTCCGTAAGCCCTAGAACAGCATCCTTTAATATGCAACAAAATTCCTGCCAAAAAGAGTGCCAGGATGTTAACTCTGGACTTCAGCGAATTGCGGGAATTTTTTGTTTAGCTTTGAATGGATTGAAAACATTTTATTTTATTACCAGTAGATGATCACAAATGCATAGATCTATTGTCTTTCCAAGTAAGGTGGGTTTTTTTTTGTATTTGAGGGGGTGATATTTAACATTATCTTTAAGGCACATTCTAACAGAGCCTTGTTTTCTTTGATGGTATATCAGAATGGGGTGGATTCTAGAACATTCTAAGGCAAGTACATGATCCTGTGTACATACTTTTACAAAGTGGAATAATTTTTTCTAGGTCCAGGACAGTTTTGCTAGTACTATTCTCAAGGGGCTTCTGGATCCCAATCCTTCCTGCTCCTGGGTTGGATGAATTTTTTGGTAATTGACCCAAATACCCAAAGGCTACTGCAGCAGTGAGAAATCTGAAAATCTGCTGTTACTGCAAATGCAACTTACACAATTGTACTTTGCTGCCAATATTGCAAGTAATTTTCCATGTGTAACCACTTACCCTGCCTGGAAGGTCCACAGTTTCCCAGAGTGTCCTAGTAGGCTGGAGTGTCTTTAAAGTATAGCTAAGAGGGTTGATTTTAATTCAGTCCAAGGTCAATTTCATATAATCCATAATGTCTAAGGTTGATGGATTCCAAAAACAAACAGACCAGATACAAGCTTTAACCATCTAACACTATTCTAACAAATACTTCCAGCCCTTTCTGTTGCTGAGTGATGTCATTTTGCAGATGGTTTAGAAATGAGGCTTTCCTATAAAAAGGGAAATCCAGCAGTTCCAACCCTACCTTGAGAGAGTGTGGTTAAATGTGTTTTCATATGCAAGCAGTAGCTTATCCCTCTGCCAAACAAACTGAACTATCACTCCCATAATCTCTACAGGGAAGAGAAGTGATTGTCTGAAACGATGCAGGCATAGAGGCAAGATGAACATGTTAACCATCAGCACTATATGGTCAGACTCTTAAAGTACAGGCCATCTCATTATTAGATTTTTTTTCCCTTTCCCCAATAATCTCTTGATAAGGCAAGTACATTCTCATCTATAGCCTGAACAATCCGTATTCCTAAATATTTGATGGTCTTGTGCTTCAAGAAAAGGCAGCTTGGTTTGCAGATGTTCTGAAGGGCTGAAAGTTTGAGTGCCTGACAAGCCATTTTCAGTCTTGACATGTTCTATCAGGTCATCTTCAACATTTGAAAGCTAAATTGTCAAACAGTCCAACAAAAATGACTATTTGACCAGACCAAGACCCCACCTGTATTCCCTAAACTCAGACGCTTGAACCATTTCTGCTAATGGCTCTGCGTAGAAGATGTAGGAGATAAAAGGCCACTGCTGCAAATTCCATGTCCCAACTTAGACTTGAGATGCACCGTTTTATTTTAACTGAAAATCTTGAGGCCTCTTAAACTGCCTGAATTGGTTGTATAAACATTCAGTATTTTGAAATGCCTCAAAGCTATGAGCATAACATTCCAGTTTATATGGTCAGAGTCCTTTCTGGCAACTAATGAACCAGGTATCAAAGGTTGTCCATAAAGCTGGTATGCTGAGTCAACATAAGAGTCTTAACTGTAGCAACTGATGTTTGGTACCCAGTTGTAAAACTGCAGTGATCCAGATGCATCCGATTTGATAGTAATCTCTACTCTTTTTCAGCTAATAAGCCCGTGAAGTACTTGTAATCAAAGTTCAAAACTGACATTGGATGGTAAGAGGCCAGGAAGAGTGGGTCTTTCCCATGCCTACGACTAATGAAGAAAACTTCCTTACATCTATGCGGAATTTTATCAGAGGTCAACATCTTGGTAAAACTTGCCCTCAGATTTGTCTAAGATCCAGTCATAGTTCAACTTGAAGAATTCCTTCAGAAGTGTGACAAGGCCTGGAGACTTCTCTAAAACCTACTCCAGTGTAGGTTCTTCCTGTCTCTTCTAGTTTCAAACTCTCTAGTAAAACCTTTGCCAAAATATATCTTCAAAGAGACGCTTGCCAACCACTCTTCAGTCTTGGTTCTTATGGGAGCCTTTCCAGCTTTTGGTCATACTAGTCACTAGCTCTCATAGAAAATATTCAGGTTCATAGGTAGGTATTAGGCTATCAGTCCTGGGGCCTATATAAGCCTAGCCAAAAAAGTTCCCTGGCTTTCCCCACCCAAGAAAGTTATTTTCCTGTGCCCCTGTCTAGCAGAGCCACAGAAGTGATCCCTGGGGTGAATTTCCTATTTCCCATCCAGTTGTCGAGAGTTTTCTTAAAGAGGGCTAATGAGGAGCTTTGCTTGACAACATGTCTGTTCCAAAGCATGAGAAGTCTCTGGGACCAGAATTTAGCCCTCCAGCATGTTCTGTTTATTGTGGTGGCAAGGTTTAGGTCCCTGGAGTGTGTGGCTCTGAGGGATTGGGGTTTCTTTTAAGTGTACCATGTCCAACAGATCTGGGTTTGACATGGCTTTGTATGTTAGGCAGAGGTCGCCTCTGAGTAGGTGATAAGAGATGGAGTAGAGCTGGAGTTTTTTTGAGACTGAGTATGGCATCTGTTTGATGCCAGTAAACCTCTTAGTAAGGGATTTATGTGGCCTTTCTAGTTGTTGTAGATGTCTTGTGAGGTACATGCCAAACTGGGCATTGTACTCTCTAATGGGTCTGATTATAGAGAGGAACAATAACCTCTCTTTTTTTTTTCTGGAGGTGAACCCCTTTGTGATGAAGTGTGCCACGTAGAAGGATTTCCTTACTACTGTGGTGATGTGATCATCAAAGGAAAGACTACTGTCCACCTATGTCCTAAGGTCTCTTATCACACTTTCAGTGTTTAGTAGGCTACCGCATATGTGGTAGTTCATGGGTACAGTGTTTTTCCCAAAGGGGATGACAATGCACTTCTTGGCATTGAGCTTGAGGCCATGACTTTGACACCAAGCATCAGTCTCCGTGAGGCCCCTTTGTAGAATGTCCACATCATTAGGCTATTCTGTTATGGCACCTAGTTTGCAGTAGTTTGCGAACTTTGTTAGCCATAGACCTGCTATATTAGCCTGGACTTCTGAGAAGTGGATGCCAAACAGGAGAGGACCCAGGACTGAGCCCTATGGTACTCCACTTGCCACTGGTCTGAAGTATGATTTGGAGTCTGCTACTTTCACTGTGTGGGTTTTGTCAGTGAGCCAGTTGGCCACCCATCTTGTGACATAGGGATTTATGCCCAGTCTAGTGAGTTTTTTATCTATAATTCCAGAGTGGGGGAATGGTGTCAAAAGCCTTGGGGAGGTCAAGATAGTCTGTGTGCACCACCTTACCCTCATTCACGGCTCTGGTAACTGCTTCAAAGTCAGGTTTAGGAGACATTACCTACCTTTTACAAATCCAAACTGAGTGGGGTACAGAGTTTGGAGGTTACCTATGTCCTTGTTTATAAGCTGCAAGATGATGGCCTTGTAGACCAGGCTTGTCAGGCTAATGGGGCAGTAGTTCCCAGGGTCTGTGGTGACTCCCCCTTTGTGGAGTGGGATGACCAACACTGTATGCCATTCAGTAGGCACAGAGCCTGAAGTGAGGCTATGATTGAACATGGTACTTGGGTGGGGTGCCAGTTCATTCTGTAGTTTGTGCAGAATGCAGCTTGGGATGTTGTCAGGTCCCACGGATGCTGTGTTCTTGGCTTTGGCTAGTGCAGTCTTTACTTGTGCAGCAGTGATTACAGGGGCTTTGCATTCTTCCGGTATAGTGATGGGCCCTTTGGGGGGGCGGTGAAGTTGGTGAAGTTTGCACTGAACCTATCTGCCAGGATGTTGGTAATATCGGTTGGTTCTGTATGTCTAGTCCCATTGTGCTGTAGCTCAGAGCAGATCTGAGTGTCGCCATTGAGATTCTTGACACAACTGTGGAATACTTTGTGGTTGTCTTTAGAATCAGTGGTGATTTCATTTTCATAACTAGCTTTGGAGGATTTTATGAGGGATCTCATAATGAGGCTGACCAGAGAGTTCCTGCAATCAGGGGATTTTACTCTCTTGCAACAGCTTCTTCCTTCTGTTGTAGAGTTTGTTTATGGCAGGGGACCACCAGATTGGCTTCCTTTTTTTTTTTTTAAGGATAGGATCTTGGTTCTGTTGGGGATGGCATGATCCATGTACTCGTGTATGTGCTTATACAGTGCATTTGTATAGGATTCAGCAGTCGTACCTCTATTTTCTGTCTGGGTGTCGTGAAGCTTGCGCCACTTCTGTCGTAAGAAGCATGAAGTTGGCTTTGGAGAAGTTTTTTTACAGTGGTTTCCTTAATGGGGGTTGCGGGTGGGATATTGATGTCTAGGGTGATTAGCTTGTGGTCGGATCTGATCAGCGAGGAGTTGACCTCTGGCGTGGAACATTGGTTGCCCATATTGGTAATGACTAGGTCCAGGATATTGCTGCCCCTGGTGGGGGTATGAACAAGCTGATCCAGGGCATTGGAATTTATGAATTCCAGAAAGCGTTGAGCAAATGAGTTAGTACACGAGTAGTTTTCCCAGTTAATGGTGGGGTAGTTGAAATTACCCATTATTAGGGTATTGGACTCTACCTTAATATTACCCAGTATATCAAGAAACGTGGAGTGGGTATCATGGTGATGGATCTGTAACAAGCTACAACCTGGATTGCAGTCTTGCCCAGTGTTAGTTGCACTTGGATAATTTTGGATGCATTATGTTGAGCAACTAGCCTGGAGGTGTGGATATCCTTAATGAGTATGGACACTCCTCCTCCTTTAGTGTTTCTGTCCAGGTTAGGTGGCCAAAAGGTGTGGTATGAGTTATAGCCTGGTAATGCAGGGGTGCTCTCCGGAGCCTTGAACCAGATCCCAGTCACTGCACAAATGTCTATGTTCTCCATTTTAAGGAGTGCCTTGAGTGAGTGCATTTTGAGGTTTAGACTTGTAGCATTACCCTCAGATTTTGCTTGCTTATACCTGCTACGGTGGTGAGTGTGTCATTTGAACCTTTCCTAAAAAAGGCACTGTAGGGGTGGCAAGAGCCTTGGCCAGTATTTGGAATCCCAGGGGCGACAGGTGCAGGCCATTTCTGGCAAAACATCGTGGTCTTGTTGATCATGTCGTCCCAGGCAGACAGACACTGGATCCCCTTAGAATGACACCAGAAGCTTAACCAATTGCTGAAGTCAGTCATTTTGTCCTTGTATTGTGGCATCATTCCGGACAATGGCAGGATGCTACTCAGGGCTAGGGTCATACCTGCCTGGGCTACATGATCCGAGAACTCCTCCATGTCTCTTTTCATGTAGTCCAAGGAGGTACATCAGGTCATTCACACCAACATGGACAATGACAGAGTCATATTTGTACTTGTGGCATGACCTGAGTGCTTGTGTTATGTGGTAGATCCTGGCACCCGAGACAGCTGACAGTAACTTTCTCCTTTTTTAGCCTGGTGAGTGGGACATCAGTGTGCCTGACTTAGTCACCTATGACTAGTGTGTTGGGTACGTTGTTTTGCCTTGTGGGCTGAATTTGTGTGGCACACTGATTTTGTGGGCTAGGTGTTATTTGGGTAGTGTTGGGGGTGGTGGTGGTTGCTTGCATTTCAGCTTTGGAGGTCTCTGTTTGGGCAGATTTTTATTGAGAGCCTCGGCGAATGTAGGTGTGTTTTGTGTTACTATGTGTGGGTTTACATGGTGTAGGTTTTGATGGACTATGTGTTGAGTGTGGTGTGGTGCAGGTGCTTACCTTCTCCTTTTGACTGTCTAGTACATTCTTGGCTGGAGTGAGCTTGGCTTCCAGTTTGGCTATATAAGTGCATCTCTCACAGGTTGTAGTCTTAGGTGGTAGTAGGAGAGGGCTGTCTGTATACATGAGGCAATTGCTACATTGCCCCAATATGCCCAGATTCATCAGATGGACAGGAAAAAATACCAGGAGCTGACCCTTCGACAAGCCTGAATAGGTGCTTTATTAATTTAAGTACTAAAAACTGTTTTCCTTCTAACAAGTGAGGAAAGTTGAGTGCTGCAGTAATTTTGTAGATTATTTAGTGCTTGCAATGAGTTTTGAACAAGTGCTGAGCACGGAAACAGTTTTGAATGCTAAAACTTGAAAACTGGCTAGTTCTAAGGGAAAATTAAAAGCGCAGACTTTCTGGCACCGGGAATAGTTTAACCCTAGTTAAACAGTGCGGTGCTGCGTGCAAAACCGCACAAATATGGATTTTTAAACAGAAAGACGAAAGGGATCGAAATAGCCCAATATGGCCAGTAAACTACAGATTCTGAGCTGAAACCACTCCTCCAGTGATAGGCTGCTCAAAGCTCACCACTCTCACTGATGAACAGAGAAACTTCCTTCTATCTTGGTAAAGTCTGGACAACACAAAAACAGCCCAGAATTCAGTAAAATCTGAAAACTCTACTGGTTATAGAAAGGCAGGAAACGAGTAGAGAGAGAGGATTTTTTTTTCAAAAATTAAAACCGATGCAGTAAAACATACACCTTGTTGTTGTTGTTGTTCTTCTTCTTCTTCTTCTTCTTCTTCTTCCTCCTTTTCCTGGTTCTGGGTTACCACAGTGGATCACCTGTCCGCTCATGATTGGCAGTGGAGTTTTTACATTGTTGAGTTGCCAGCCCAAAGATTCCACAGAAGGCACACACATGCATGCTGTCACGCCTAGGGCCAATTTAGAGCATCTTTTAAAGCAGAAAAAAAGCAGAAAAAAATGGCTATCGCACTGAGTGTGTAGTCATCAACAGTTAAGCAGTTGAAAAACACTTAAAACGATCAATTAAAGTGCAGACAGTATCAGAATTCAAAACAAATTCACATAAGTTGCAAAGTTAATAAAAAAAACACACTGAATAGTGCGGCTAGCGAAAATAAACAATAAAAAGCAAAACGGAAGTACTTAATACGTCTCCCTTTTCTCTGTCTGCTGCTGTAGAGCTCTGGACACCTAGGCAGGATCTTGCTGAGGTAATACAAGTGCAGAAATCGCGCAAACATTGTTTTTTAAACAGAAAGATGAAAGGGATAGAAATAGCCCAAAATGGCTAATAAAACTACAGATTCTGAGCTGATACCCCTCCTCCAGCAACAGATAGGCTGCTCAAAGATCACCATTCACTGATGAACAGAGAACCTTCCTTCTATCTTAGTAAGGTCTGGGCAACACACATACTACAAAACAGCCCAGAATTCAGCAAAATCTGAAAACTGGACTCTACTGGTTATAGAAAGGCAGGAAACGAGTAGAGAGAGAGGATTTTTTGTTTGTTTTTTTTTTCAATTATTAAAACAGATACAGTAAAACAAACAGTTAAAGCAGAAAATGGCTATCATACGGTGTGTAGCCCTCAACAGTTGAAAAAGACTTAAAAACAATTAGACCAGTTTTGTAAACTTTAACACCACCACAGGAATAGGGGGAACCAGTTTCAGAACAGATGAGAAAACAGCAAACAGTGTCAGCAATTATGTAAAATAATTCAGTCAGGCAAAAATTAAGACAATACAGAACCCTGAAAAGTGCCAAGAAATATCAGTGATATATTTCCAGATTGTTTGAGAAGCACTCCAGTCAGAACACAAGGAGATTCTAACAGTGTTAAAAAAAAAAAAAAAAAAAAAAAAAAAAAGAATCTCACCTCAGTGGTCAAAGTTAAACAGTTTCTCTTGACCTTCATCCGTTCACTTAATTACCATCTTTCTTTCTGTTTAAATCTCTGGCTTAATGTCCATTGCGACATTTGAGGTAGTTTCAAAATACTTCAAATGCATAGTTGCCTTTTTAAAGTTTTTAAGAACCCACTGTCTTACCTCTCCCCCATTTATTTCCAATGGTCTCTTTGTTTCTGAAATGATCACATTGTAGCAAGGCAAATATAAAACGACTTGCATTTCTGACTGTCATTTTTTTCACCAGACAAAAGCTACTCAAAAATGTCAAAATGATTAGTTATTTAAAAAAATGTAGTTTCTCAAAGTATTGAGCTTATTGCGCCCTCGAAACAAGTCCAGAAGACTAATGCCAGTCACCAGTGAAGTGACTTCTGAGGAAGAAATGCTGATGTTCTTCATCTCACATTGCTGCAGTCCTTACACTTGGGTAGTCCGCTGTCCTCGATAAGGCTGGCGTCGGTCAAGCGCATTTGACTGACATCAGGGCGTCAGGGTACAAATCGCATGACCGGCGTCATATCCTCAGTCTTTTGCATGGTCCGATGCAGAAGCAGCGTTGCAAGTGCCGGTTGGCGTTCTGAAATTGTTACGATCGGAGTTTCAGACCGAGTCAAAGTTACTAAGTACCCGTTGGGAATATTTTAGTTTTTCTTGCCTCAGTGGTTTACGGATGTCAGAAAAAGTGAATAATTGTATTTCTTGTGGGAAACAGATACGCATAGAGACTATCATACTTTGTGTATTCCTTGTTTAGGGCCTGAGCACAACGTTGTTGGGTGTCGCTCTTGTGCTAGATTCAATAAGCGCACTATAAAGAGAAGATTAGATTGTGCCAGGTTAGTCTTGAGCGGTGCAATTATAAAATGCCGTCGGATGCTCGCCCGCTTCTTCAAGAAGCGCAAGGACAAAGCAGTTAAGCCTAGGCTAGAAGAACCGTCCGTGCGGACGCCCGGTTCTTTAGAGGTGTCGGTGGAGCGGTGGGTCCACGGAGGTTTCTTTGGGATCCCAGGGAGAGACTTTGTTATTGCAGGATGTGGCCTCTCAGGAGGCAGGTCAGGCTGATGGGGCTTCTCAGGTTACTATACTCCCTCCCTGCCTAGGGTGGTTAGGCCCTCTCATTCTGTTTCCAAGGCTTCTCCCAGAGGCAGGCCAGGTTTAGCTTCAGTTGGTGTCACCCCTAGTTCTTCAGGAACTGTGCCCAAGAAGCATATGCTTAAAATGGCAGAAGATTTGATTACTTTGATTAGGGTTCTTTGCCCCTCCTGATAAGAGACCTAGGGTGGAGCCTGAGCTGGGAGTTTTGAGCAGGCTTGGATGTTTCAGAGTCTTGGCTGAAGACTTGCAGGAGTACTCTCCTTATTCTGATTCTGATGTGGATGATTCTACTCCTTCTGCTTCTCCTCCTGAGGATTTTTCTTTTTCAGAAACTCTTCATTCCATGAGGGAGCATTTTAAGTGGGAAGGTCAGGACTTCTCTGATTCCAGGAAAAGGCTTAGGGAATTTTTGTTTTTACCCCAGCATAGGCCTTTGGCTATACCTCCTGTTTTGGATGTGGTGGAAGATGTTTTTACAGAGGCTTCTCTAAATCCTGATTCTTTGCCTCCTGCTCCTGTTAAACCGGATAGGTATTACAGGGTGCCTGAAGCTCATAAGTATCTAGTCCTAGGGCAGACCCAGAAACTGTTAGCCAGGGGCCTAAAGGTGTTAAGGCTTCTGTTGTCAAGAATCCGGTTCCTGCAGATAAAGAGGCCAGGGCCTTGGATAGATGGGGAAAGAAAGTTTATACTTCTTCCACTCTAGCTATGAGGGCTTTGAATTGCCAGTTTCACATGTTGAAATACCAAAACTATCTCCTTTCACAGTTGAAGTCTAAGGTTGATGCTCTGGCGGAAGGTATTGATTGTAAAGAGTTGCAAGATTTAGTACATGTTTCTGAACAGGTGGGTAAGCATTCTTTGCAATGTGGTTTTGATGCTGTACAGGCCTCGTCTAGGGTGGCTGCCACTGGGTCAGTTCTTCGCAGGCACGCCTGGCTGAGGGATCAAAATTTATCTGACCATGTTAAAACAAGGATTTTAGATGCTCCTTTACAATCTGATGTGTTGTTTGGTTCTCCTGTTGAGGCAGTTTTAAAGAAAATGGAAGACAAGGCTAAGTCTATGCAGACTGTCAAAGATTTTTTGCAGGTTCAGCCTCCAAAGTTTAGTAGAAATTGGCCTACTAAGGGGTGGACCTTTCCTTCTTATGATTCCCTGTCTAGGGGTAGATCTAGACGTGGTAGGGGCAGAGCTCAGGGCTCTTTCAGGCCTAGGACAGGGAGTTCTCCTGCACAGTCTTCGGGTGAGGGCAGGGGTCAGTCCTTTCGTAAACAGACCCAATGACCTACCTTTTCAGCTGCCAGAGCCTTCTCGTCTGGCAGCACCTTTGGGAGGAAGGTTGGCACTTTTCAAAGAAAATTGGAGTTTAATTACCCAAGACAGATGGGTATTGGATATCATACACCACGGTTACAGGTTTTATTTCCATACCTTGCCTTCTTTCAAAGGCATGCCAGACGTTCCTCCTCAACAAAGAATAGAGGCTCACAAGCAAATTTCTCTGTTACTCCAAATAGGGGCCATACAGCCGGTCCCTATGCCAGAAGTGGGCCTAGGATTTTATTCTCGCCTGTTCCTAGTACCAAAGAAGGGGAACACGTGGAGACCAATTTTGGATTTATCTATCCTCAACACTTATCTGGACATTCCCAAGTTCAAAATGTTGACGTTACAGCAGCTTTTACCTCTGCTGGGCAAGGATCATTGGATGGTGACTTTGGATCTCAAGGAGGCTTACCTTCATGTTCCTATCAGACTAAGTTGCAGGAAGTATCTGCGTTTTCGAGCTGGGACTTCTCACTATCAGTTCTCTGCATTGCCCTTTGGCTTATCTACTGCGCCCAGAGTGTTCACGAAGGTTCTGGCTCCAGTGATAGCTTTCTTCAGGCTAAAAGGAATACAGATCTATCCTTATTTGGACGATTGCCTGATTCTGGCTCAAGGAAGGGACGAGCTTCTTCATCATTTGGAATATGTGATAGCAGTGCTAAGATGCCTGGGGTATTCTGTGAACGAAATAAAGTCCAGTCTAGTACCCTCTCAGGACATGTGCTTTCTGGGTGTAAGACTGAATACAGCATCCCAGATGGCCTTTTTAACCCCGGACAAACAAAAGAATCTTTCCCTTTACTTCCATTAACTATCTCATCAGTCCGGGCTGACTGCAAGGACAGTCCTTCAAGCCTTAGGGTTCATGGCATCTTGTATTCTGGTGCTTCCCAATGCCAAACTGCATATGAGGAAGCTACAATGGTATCTCAAAAATGTATGGACACAGCACTGCCAGGATCTGGACACTGTCATTCAAATAATACCTTGCATTCAAAAGGAATTTTTGTGGTGGGCTCAGGAATGTCACCTAAACAAGGGACTCTCTGTGACCCGGCCAGAGGCGAGTCAGATTTTAACGACAGATGCCTCAGACAAAGCTTGGGAGCTCATCTGAATGGAAAGTGGATACAGGACTAGTGGCCTGCCAGACTACAACATCTACATATCAACTTGAAGGAGATGTTAGCAGTCCAGTTTGCATTAATAGCTTTCAAGGATTTACTTCTTCCAGGGCAGGTGTTGATTCTAACAGACAACACAACTGTCATGTGGTACATCAACAAGCAAGGGGAACACATTCTTATCCTCTATGCAGGCAAGCAATGATTTTGTGGGAGACTGCTCTCAGTTTACAGCTCAATCTTCAGGCAAGGTTTCTGCGGGAGCACAGAACTCCTTAGCAGATGTGTTGAGCAGGCGAATTATGGATCCCCACGAGTGGAAATTGGATCCTCATGTATTTCAGAAATTGACAGTGTCATGGGGAACTCCAGACATAGATCTGTTCGCTTCTCCACTAAACCACCAGCTGCCAAAGTTTTGCACAAAAGGTTTCATCCCACAGCTTGGAAAGTGGATGCTCTT
The DNA here is from genome assembly GCF_019279795.1 of Protopterus annectens. NCBI lineage: Eukaryota > Metazoa > Chordata > Ceratodontiformes > Protopteridae > Protopterus > Protopterus annectens. The sequence continues at coordinate 1,926,529,543 of NC_056731.1, read as the reverse complement.
TCCTTCAATCGGAGCAATCTTCATGTGTATGCCTTTCTGCCTCTCCTCCCAAAGGTACTACTAAAGGTCAGACAAGACAAGCCAAGGATGATTTTGATAGCTCCAGATTGGCCTCGACAGCATTGGTACCCATTACTGAGAAGCCTGGCGGAAGCCTCCATGGCCTTTGCCTTGATTCCACACCTGTTGTCTCAGGAGGACAGTCATTTGCTCAATGTCAAGCTTCACTCTCTGCACCTAACAGCCTGGCATATTCTGTTTTGAACCATAATGGGACTCCACTTCCACAGCAAGTTTTGAATGTTATTTTGGAAGCTAGAAGGCCTAGTACAAGGAAAGTCGCAGATAAATGGAAGAGATTTTTATTTTGGAGTGCAGCAAAGGATTTTGATGTTTCTGAGCCTAATTTAAGTGTGGCTCTTCAATATCTTACTGAGTTACTGGACAAAGGTTTGTCCTTCTCTTCTATTAAGGTTCATGCTGCAGCAATTTCGGCTCACTATGATTGTGATCCACCATTGTTTTCTCATCCTTTGTTCAAGCAATTTCTTAGAGGGGCAAAGAATATAAGACCGCGCGAAGAGCTCCTACTCCTGCTTGGGATCTCAATTTTGTGTTGGAGAAACTCACTCTACAACCTTTTGAGCCTGCAGCTACTAATGAGTTGAAATATTTATCATGGAAGACTGCCTTTTTGTTGGCCATTACCTCTGCAAGAAGGGTTTCTGAATTGCAGGCCCTTATGGCAGTTGAGCCTTTCTTAATTTTCCATAAGGATAGGGTATCTACTAATCCTTCCTTTATGCCTAAGGTGGTTTCTAGTGTGGCTTTAAACCAAACTATTCATTTGCCCACTTTTATGCAAATCCCCAAAATAAAGGGAAAAGATTTTGCACACTTTAGATGTACACAGGCAGTTGCGATATTATTTGGACAGAACTAAAGGGTTTAGGCAGTCTCAGCAGTTATTTGTTTCTTTTGCTTTGAGTTCTCAGGGCAAGCCTGTGTCAAAACAAACTATTTCTAAGTGGATTGGGTTTTGCATTGCTTTCTGTTATTCCCATCATGGCAAGGCGATTCCAGCTGGGATTAGGCCTCATTCCACTAGGGCTACTGCCACTGACAGCTTTTGAGGGGTGGCAACCAAGGATATTTTGGAGGCAGCTACTTGGAGTTCAGTGCATACTTTCTCTAGGCATTATCACCTACCACTTTACTCTAAATCCAGGGCTGGTTTTGCCACTGCTGTTTTGCAGGGCATTTTGGCAGCTCCTGCTTCCTTATAGTTTGGCCATCCTCCCTTACCTCTGCTTTGGGATTCTACCCAAGTGTAAGGACTGCAGCAATGTGAGATGAAGAACATAGTACAGTTTTGTACCTACCATAAATGTAGATGTTCAAGATCCACATTGCTGTCCAATTTACCCTCCCTCCTTCCCCTCTGTAGTTAGAGGTGGTTGTGTGGGTTGGGTTGTAAATATTGTGTATATTGTATATATTGTACATATAATTAGTGCAAGGGTGGTTGGTTGTTTGCTGTCTTTTGGTTGTGGCCTTTATTTTTAGGGTCTTCTGACATCTGGGGCAAGAAAAGACTGAGGATATGACGTTGGTCATGCGCATTTGTACCCTGACGTCCTGATGTCAGTCAAATGCGCCTTGACGACGCCAGTCTATACTTTGATATTGACCGAGGACAGCGGACTACCCAAGTGTAAGGACTGCAGCAATGTGGATCTTCGAACATCTACATTTATGGTAGGTACAAAACTGTACTTTTTCATGCCAGTCCCCTGAAACCTTAATGCTACCAGGCACCCTCCCTGTTGTTTGTACAGGTCGGTCTTTGATGTCCACTTAGTAAATGTTAACAAAAAAAAAATATTCCCCACCCCCTTCTGATGAAACGGTGATCCATGAAGATAAGACAAGTTTAACTAATGATGGCTATAGAGAGAATTAACATTCACTATTTTGAGCATGCATCTTAATGTTAATGTTGTTATTGCTATTATTAGCGTTGTTGCTACCATGTCGCTGAAATGATGTGGTAAAAACCCTTTAACTCAGTTCAAGTAAAGGAAGTTCTGACAAGTGAACACTCCAGTTACTTACAGTTGAATTTTATTCCTTTATATAAATTTTCTTCCGAGTTGCAATCCTAACAAGAAGCTTTGCAGTTATGTTGAGACTGTCCCATCAGATGTAGTGAGTCTGTGAACAGAATGTTAAATTCACAATCTGATCTAATCAAAACTGACCTTCCCAAATGGGATAGAGGAAACGGCAATGTAGATGTCTGCTTCTGTAGTCTTCACCATCCCCAGCTCTTAAATTCCCAAAATGGTAATCTGGAACTGTGGTCTTCACTACCCCCAGTCCTTAAATTTCTAAAATAGTAGTCACTTGGCAACACAGTCTTCACTACTCCTAAGCCTTAAATTCCTAAAATAGCAAACATTAGAGTAAAAAGTTTATCAACACACAGTATCTGGTAAATACTAATCAGTCACTGTTTCACAGCAGCTGAGATGCTGGCTATGAGTTTCATGATCTTGTGCTTGCAGTAAACTGCTGTGTCCCGTCTCTTGACAGTGATGGATACTTTCTCCCTTGCTGTAGTTTGCTGCTGATGCAGTGTGTAGGATTACTTAAAGCCCCTCTTCTTAATTGAACTAGTGATAGGGATGAAGCCATTTGAAGTGGCTGCAGCAGCTATTCTTGTATCCCCTCTGTCCTTTTCCCATTGGGGTAATGCATATTTCATGTCTTCAATATAAAAAAAACATCTTGGTGTCCACTGGGAAACAATATATCTGAAGTAGTTAACTTTATTTTATCTGCAACCTGTGGGTATACGGATCCGTATCTGATCCGAGCCGGCAACTTTTTTCTAGCATCTGTTCCAAGCTCCAAGCTCCTCCCCTTACCCATAATGCCATACCATCTCATATCTTCCCTCAGATCTCGTTTGCCGCGCCAGTAGTGTGCATCATGGTCGCCTTTGCTCTGAGCTCAGGGATAGTGAGTGGCATTTTTTTCTGGTATCTACGTGTGTTTGAGTAAATTTTTTCCCTTCCTCCCCTTGTGTAGCATCTCGCTTGGTCATCTGTGTCAAAAAAAAAAAAAAAAAAGTTTTTGTGTAGAGTAGTAGTTATGCCTGCCCTTCCCCTACCTGTGTGTGTGTGTGGTTTTGGAGAGGTAGTGTTTGTGCCAGCCAATGGTCACACTCTGTGTGTGTAATTTGCTTGGGAGTGTCACATTGTCCACTCAATGTGCTGTCTGTTCAGGTTTTAACCCTAGGGCCCTTAGGGATCGTAAGGCCAAGCTAGTTGCCAAAGGCCTTCTCCCTGCTGCCATGCTGGAATCTGCCTCTGTCTCTAGTGTACCTCCTCCCACCCAGACAGGGACTTGGGTCTTTCAAGGACAAATCTTCAGTCAGCGTGGCTGACAAAGCCAAAAAGAAAGAAAAGGATAAAGAAAGGCGCAGAGAGGAAAGGGAGAAAAAGGACAGGCATCGTAAGAGATCCCCAGACAGGGAGCTCTTTCTCAGCCCCCCATCTAAGACTGTTTCTCCACGGCTCTGGTCTCCTCGTTTCTCACCGGAGTCGTTGGAACATTTGGACCCAAGGCCTTCCTCCCCACTGCGCAGACCAGCCAGATCCGAGTCGGTGGCCTCTTCGAGGTTGACTCGGACATGGATATGGACAGGATGATGTATTTATTCAGACCCAAATTCAGAGTCTTGCCAGGCCCCTCTCCCTCTGGAGGGGGGAACCTCCATGCCTCTCTTCTGCCTCATCTCTCCTTCCTTGATCCGGGCTTTGGGGCTCTTGGATCCAAGGTTTTTCGGAGCTGTTACCTTGAGTTCCTCGGATCCGACTTGTTCAGATCCGAGTAACTCTCGGAGCCACAGACAGGGTTTTGGACCCGGGGGAATGGATTCTTCGGCTGTGACCTTTTTCTGATCCGATCCGTTCCCTCGGACCTCAGGCTACCCTGGCTTCAGCTCCGGTCCCCGCTTTGGATCCGGGGAGGGCTTCTCCCTCGGCCTTCGAAGTGGTGGAGAGGGTTCTCTCCCAGGGATTGAGACCCCAGCCCATTCCCTCGGATACCACCCAGGCCCCCCCTGATTTGGTGACTACTCCCTTCATACTATCTCAGGGACAGCCCATGCCAGAGGATCCCCAGGTTAATTTCCCTGAGGAAACCCCTGTGGCTCACAGATCCCCTTCTGAAAGTCCCACTGAAGAGGGTCACCATAAGTGCAAGTGCAAAAAGAGGCACTTGGACTCCCCCGAGTTCCTCACTACGGACACTGACTTAGATGGAGAAGGTTCCCCCAGGTCACCTCCTGAAGACGTCTCCTTCGGAGAAATTATGGAGATCCTCCGCTTGAGGGGAGGTTGGTCAGCCCCAAAACCTTCTGGGGATGAGTCAGTGTTCCTGGAGGCCTTTGGCATGAGCCCATCTACTTCCTGGGTGTCCCCACCAGCGGACCCCTTGGTGGACCTCGTCACCACGTGGGCTTGGAAGGAGCCTGACACCGTAGAGCCCATCCCTAAATGCCCTGACAAGGTTTTATCTTCCCCTTCTGACAGACGGCCCTGGTCGAAAGGAGTCCCAGTTGATGCTATGTTGGTCGCAGCGGCCACAAAGGAGGAGCTAGCACAGGAGAGTTCCTCAGTCTACCCTCCAGACTAGGAGTCCAGGTCGGTGAATAGGTTTGGGAAGTGTGTCTACTCCTCCGCGACCTTTTCTATCCATGCGCTGAATTATTTGGCACATGTGATTCGGCTTCAGCGAGACCTTGCTTCGGAATTCACTGAGTCGCCCCCACAGTCTTTATCACCGCAGGACAGACAGTTGTTCTGGGCGAAAATGTCTACTCTGAAGTCAGTCTCAAACACGTCAATGCGGCTCCTTTGCCATGCCATGGAAGGAGCAGCTAGGGCGGCTGAGATGGGCATAACCATGAGGCGTCATGCCTGGCTCAGGTTGTGTCAGTTCGCGGACCCTTTCAAGGGGTCGATTATCAATGACTGGGCATGGACTAGGGCATCTCTGGGGACTCTGGGATCCCAGCCCAGTTCTAATCTCCCATTCTTCGGGGGCACGTCCGCCTGATCTGGGCAGCCTCAAGCTGACAGTACGTGACACACTTGTCCAGAGCGAAAAGGACGGGAAGACCTCGTCTGCCATTGGAGTTCGCTTCTCTAACCCTCAGCAGTCCTTCTCTAGGAATCAAAGAGGGCAGAAGAAGATGTGGTTCCGAAAATCTCAGTTTTCCCGGGATTCTCAGGACAACTATTCCCCCAGAGGCAGAGAGGGACAGGATCGAAGCCGACCCAGAGGTAGAGGGGGTCCCAAGAATTTCGGGTCTAGGGAACCCTTTTCAGATAGACCCGGTCAGCAGTCATAAGGGGTTGCCCGATTGTCCTACTCTGGAGGCAGTCTGGGGACGATTGTCCTTACACCCAGCGGCATGGGAGTCCATTACGACAGATCGCTGGGTTTTACATATAATATCCAGAGGTTACTCTGTCCCATTTGTTTCCCCTCCAAATATTACAAAACACCCCCCTGATGTTCCACCCGCTCACAGGGAGGCCGCAGCTCTAGAGGTTTCAAAGCTGCTTCTCAAACAAGCCATCGAACAGGCCCCCCCCGATCAGTCCGGATTAAGCGTCTACTCAAGGTTCTTTTTGGTGCCAAAAAAGACGAGGGACCTCAGGCCCTTTCTAGACTTGTCAACATTAAACCTGTCGGTAGCCAAACAGAAATTCCGGATGGTCACCCTACAGTCCATTCTACCTTATCTCCGAGAGTGCTACTGGATGTGCTCGTTAGACCTCCAGGCTGCTTACTACCACATCAAAATACACAGAAGCTCCAGGAGGTTTCTGTGCTTCCAGCTGGGAGCCAGTCATTTTCAGTTCAGAGCCCTACCCTTTGGTCTCACCATATCCCCCAAGGTGTTCACCAAGGTAATGGCAGTTGTAGCGGCTCACCTGAGGCTTCAGGGTATTCAGGTGTTTCCATACCTGGACAACTGGCTCTTCGCTACGCCCAACAAGCATCACTTGTGTCTGGCCCGAGATTATTTAATTCGGTTGGCAGATCTACTGGGAATTACAGTCAGTATTCACAAATCCCATTTGCAACCAGTACAAGTTCTAGACTTCATTGGGGCATGGCTAGACACTTTGCAGATTGAAAGTATTCTTAACGCCAGACAAGGATCCTACACCTCAGGTGCCACATAGCTCAGATAGCGAACTCCAAGTCTTCAAAGGCGAGCGAGGTTCTCCAGGCTCTGGGCTCCAAGGCTGCCGCCATATCGATTCTCCCTTGTGCGTACCTTCACATGCGGGTTCTTCAATGGACTGGCTGTTCAATGGTCTTGGCTAGACCTGCCCATGGAATTTCTGATAAAGATCAGTCACATCTGCAGGACATCTCTTCTTTGGTGGTTAAGTTCACCGGAGATATCAAAAGGACGCCCCTTCGCATCATCTCCAGTCCAAGCCACAGTGACCACGGACGCCACCCAACGCTGGTGGGGGGACACTATTCGGGAAGGACAGTCCAAGACACATGGTCCCAGTCGGAGACCAAGTTGCACATAAACGCTCTAGAAATGAGGGCAGTGCTTTCAGCGTTGGAAGCCTTTCACATAGTCCTCCCTCTCGGATTGATTGCAATTCAGTCAGATAACATGTCGGTTGTCTGGTATATCAACAAGCAGGGGGGGGGGACCAGATCCTACCCTCTGTCGCGAGGCCATGAGAGTGTGGGAATGGGCGATTTCCACCGGTCGGTTTCTGATAGCAATGCACATCCCGGGGCGCTACAACATTTTAGCGGACAGATTAAGTTGGGCCATTCTGATGCCTTACGAGTGGTCTCTGAAACAGTCAGTAGTGGAGGAGATCTTCCCTTGCATGGGGTCAGCCTTGCTGTGATCTCTTCGCATCTCCTTCCAACGTGAAGTGCAGCGAGTTCTTCGCTCTGATTCCCTCACCAGGGGAAGTCCCCAGAGATGCCCTAGTCCATGCTTGGCCCCCCGGACTTCTGTATGCTTATCCACCATTGCACTCATTCCGAAGTTTCTTCAGACAGCTTGCTGACTATGGTGCAAAGTGATCCTCATTGTCCCATTCTGGCCTAGTCAGGTTTGGTTCCCAGTCCTTTGGTCTCTTCTCTTAGCTCCTCCCCCATGGGATCCCTGCCCAGTTCTAATCTCCCATTCTTTGGGGGCACGTCCGCCTGATCTGGGCAGCCTCAAGCTGACAGCCTGGTTGCTCCAGTTCCGTTAATTGCCAGGACTCCCGGTCTTTCATCCCTGGTAAAATCCATTCTGGTGGCTTCTCTTAAAGACTCCACTAGGAAACTTTATTGCAGTAAATGGAAGCGCTTTTCCATTTGGGCCTCACAGAGAAAAATAGATCCCTTTACAGCCCCTGTTCCAGCGGTGTTGGACTTCCTGTCTGATATCTTTCAGCAAGGAGCTAGTTCCTCCACAATAAAAGTACAATTGGCAGCCATTTCCAGTTTTCACATTGGTGAAGACAACATGGCCTTAGCCCCCTCTAGGCTGTGTAAGGCTTTTCTTAAAGGTACTTTTCTGTTATGGCCACCTGTCAAGGATTCAATGCCTCCTTGGGACCTTACTTTTGTTTTACAGGCATTGGTGGCTCCTCCTTTCGAACTTGCAGCTTCGGTGGACTTGAAATTTTTGTCCTGAAAGACCGCTTTCCTAGTCGCCATTACATCTGCTAGGAGGGTTTCTGAGCTTCAAGCTCTGTCTGCCATGCCACCGTATTTGGTCTTCTGTAAGGATAGGGTCTCTCTCCGTACTAACCCTTCCTTCTTACTTAAAGTGGCATTTGAAGCAAACATAAACCAGTCCATTAATCTGCCCGTTTTCTTTCCTAACTTCCAAAATAAAGGTGAATACAAACTTCATTTGTTAGATGTTCATAGACAGCTTCATTTTTATCTTCATAGAACAAAGTCCTTCCGCAAGACTGACCAATTGTTTGTTTCCTTTTCCAAAGCATTTATGGGAAAAGCTATTTCTAAAGTTTCTTTGACCAGATAGATCACTCTTTGTATTTCACATGCCTACAAAGCAAAAGGTTGATTTCCTCCTGGTATAGTTAAGGCTCACTCTACCAGGTCCATGGTGACTTCTGCTGCTTTTTGGTCTAGGGTGCCTTTGGACGATATTTGTGCAGCAGCGACCTGGGCCAGTTCACATACCTTCATCTCCCATTACAAATTAGATCTGATTTCAAGGGGTAGAGCATCCTTTGGCTCTGCAGTGCTCAGGAATATCCTTTCATAAGGGCCTCCCAAGATCGGAGTAGCTGGGGACTCTGTCCCACAGGTTTCAGATAAAATGAAGTGAACTACTTCAGATAAAGAAGTTATGTACTCACTATAACGTTCCATCTGAGTAGTTATTATTCATTTTTCTGCAACATTCCCTCCCTCCGTCCCCCGGACCTTGTCCTGTCTTTTCAGGATTGGTTTATTGGGTTGAGTTGTTTATGATTTTAGTTGCAGCAAACTCTATCTGAGGGAAGATAGGAGATGGTAGGGCATTATGAGTAAGGGGAGGAGCTTGGAGCAGATGCTAAAAAAAAGTTGCCGGCTCAGATCCGATACGGATCCGTATACCCACAGGTTGCAGAAAAAATTAAGTATAACTACTCAGATGGAACATTATGGTGAGTACATAACTTCTTTTTTAATATAAGTCCGAACAATTTAAAGTTGTTTGTATAACCAACATTACCTCGGAACCACCAAGAAGGCATTCTACTTTTATATGGGTGCAGTGACCTTTGCTCTTTACAGGCTGCCAAAGGAGTGACAGAACCTTTTCACTGATAGCATAAGAGCTGAACCTTAAAACAGTCTCTCTGTCCTGTTCAACCTGTAAAGCTAAACCTTTTCTGTCCTGTTCAAGCTGTTAACAATGTCAGTGCAGCTGGACCTGTTGAAATGTTGGCTTCTCCAAGCCTGTTCAGCTTCCCAGTTACTGCCAAAGAAATAACATAAATTTATATGTTGTATAAATATTATATGTAATTATGGAATATTTGTTTTTAACTTTTATATCATTACCAGTTCATGTATATATGTGCATTTGTTATGCATATCTTCTATAACTGCCTTCAGTGTGATTCATCTGACTGGGCATTTAATGTGCTTGCCTTCATTAGCCTATAGAGTACTGATGATTCCGAAAACGTACTCATCGTAGCTTCTTTTCTGGCTAGCATTACTGCAGTATGCTTCTGTGATGGCATTTATTTTTTAGTAACGTTTGTTTACCATGTAGGTGAAGGCTCCAAGGTTCCTTTTCATCCATGACCCAGGCTTTGTAGGCAAACACAATAAATAATATAAAATTCTGTGCATAAAATTAACAAGCAACCAGTCATAAAGTAGAGGATAGATTCAACAAATGGCAAGGAGAATAACTTAGTAGAACTTGAAACATGTAAAAGATTGCCAGGGAAACCATGATGATGATGAGAGTAAATGACAGCCAAAAAGTAGTAAATAACATGTATAGAAGCTGTGTTCATTAAAGAATGTGTCAGCAGTTGTGTAACCAACACAACCCTGTAGACTGAGGAAGAGGGGAAATACTGTACGCAGATGAGAAGTAAGTGTTGCAGAATTTCTTATACTAAAGTTTATGTACTTGTGCAGACACGCACACAAACATCTAGTGAAAGCAAATGGGTAGACACACGCTAACATCTAGTGAAAGCAAATGGGTAGACGCACGCAAACATCTAGTGAAAGCAAATGGGTAGGCACACGCACGCAAACATCTAATGAAAGCAAATGGGTAGACACACGCACGCAAACATCTAGTGAAAGCAAATGGGTAGACACGCACGCAAACATCTAGTGAAAGCAAATGGGTAGACACGCACGCACGCAAACATCTAGTGAAAGCAAATGGGTAGGCACGCACGCAAACATCTAGTGAAAGCAAATGGGTAGGCACACGCACGCAAACATCTAGTGAAAGCAAATGGGTAGACACACGCACGCAAACATCTAGTGAAAGCAAAAATGGGTAGACACACGCACGCAAACATCTAGTGAAAGCAAAAATGGGTAGACACACGCACGCAAACATCTAGTGAAAGCAAATGGGTAGACACACGCACGCAAACATCTAGTGAAAGCAAATGGGTTTGACACGCGCGCACACATCTAGTGAAAGCAAATGGGTAGACATGTGTGCACACATCTAGTGAAAGCAAATGGGTAGACGCACGCAAACATCTAGTGAAAGCAAATGGGTAGACACATGCACGCAAACATCTAGTGAAAGCAAATGGGTAGACATGTGCGCACACATCTCGTGAAAGCAAATGGATAGACACACGCAAACATCTAGTGAAAGCAAATGGGTAGAAACGCACGCAAACATCTAGTGAAAGCAAATGGGTAGACACGCACGCAAACATCTAGTGAAAGCAAAAATGGGTAGACACACGCACGCAAACATCTAGTGAAAGCAAAAATGGGTAGACACGCACGCAAACATCTAGTGAAAGCAAAAATGGGTAGACACGCACGCAAACATCTAGTGAAAGCAAAAATGGGTAGACACACGCACGCAAACATCTAGTGAAAGCAAAAATGGGTAGACACACGCACACAAACATCTAATGAAAGCAAATGGTTTTGACGCGCGCACACATCTAGTGAAAGCAAATGGGTTTGACACGCGCGCACACATCTAGTGAAAGCAAATGGGTTTGACACGCGCGCACACATCTAGTGAAAGCAAATGGGTAGACACGCGCGTACACATCTAGTGAAAGCAAATGGGTAGACACGCGCGTACACATCTAGTGAAAGCAAATGGGTAGACACACGGGCGCACACATCTAGTGAAAGCAAATGGGTAGACACACGGGCGCACACATCTAGTGAAAGCAAATGGGTAGACACACGCGCGCACACATCTAGTGAAAGCAAATGGGTAGACACACGCGCGCACACATCTAGTGAAAGCAAATGGGTAGACACACGCGTGCACACATCTAGTGAAAGCAAATGGGTAGACACACGTGCGCACACATCTAGTGAAAGCAAATGGGTAGCTCCCCACCTTAAATTCTATACCATAATACCATACAGAAAGAGAATGTATTGGATAGGGATTGACTGCTGTAGACAGAAAAATAACTCCTTTTCAATAATTGGCCAATAAGTATTTGAAACATAGTTATCCCCATTGTCCCTACTCAAGGCAGTGGCATTTATCAGCTTTTGCTTTGGTATTCCACATTGTGCTAAAGCTGCTGGCTGTTGTCTGATGCTGTATCTTTTTTATTTTTTTTTCTTCACTTAGGTAGTATAAGTTAGTAAAAAAGCAGATTATGGTCTGCTCCTATTTCTTTATTTGACAAGCTTGCTTACTTGGAATTGGGAAGGTGTGTTATAACTTTATGGGGAATGAAGCACACTGAACATGACATGCCATGAGCCCATCGTCACTGAAGTTTAAAACCTGTTATCTTTTGGAAGATGATGTCTTTACATGGCTACAAAACTGAGTATTCCTAAATGCTTCTCAGAAGTCTCCTTTTAATGTTCCTGTTATTTATTAGCATTTGTTTAGGATCTTGTATAACCCCTTTTCAGTAGATGCCCGGGGAGAAAAGCTCCACACTAAGTACATTGTTTGCAAAAGGTTATGGTAAGAAAGAATACAAGTCACAATTGTCAGTTAATGGTTAGACAAAATTTGCATGTTGCAGCAATGAGTAGCTAGTCTTGACTATTAAATCAAGAGAAAATAAATACAATATTTTGAATATTAATAACCGCTAAGAATTGCAGTACATGAATATCTTATTTGCAGTATTCATATTACAGACATGGTTAAATGTGTTGAATAATCAGCAACTTGAGAGGAGTAAAATGTGTGAACAAACAAGAAATAAGTAGAGCAACTAGTACAATGCCAGTTATTGGCATTCATTTCTAGGTTTAGGCTTCTATTTAGCTGCTATAGGTGGGGTAAGATAGATGCAAGGAGTAGTTGATAAAGTGCAGAAGAATGGTGGTGTGGTAAGTAAATGTTTGGCTGTTTAAGATAAAAGAACAGATTGTGAGGTGCACTACAGTACAGTGACCGTAGATGCAGATATAGTGAGATGAATGGCAGAAGAGCAAGTTTTTGTGAGATGCGTGGGAGAGACGTTTTAATGGAGGGGGTAAGAGAAAAGGTATGGGAGGGGTGACTATAGAGGATTCATGGGTAAGGCAGGTAGCCGGAAGAGGTTAGATTGAAGAATGTCCATAAGACAAATTTTCTGTGGGTGGATATTTATGGTATTTGGATAACGAAGATTAGTAAGTTAAGGAGTTTAGGTATTACTCTGGTGAATGGTGTAAAAATAACCATGTTTCCATCAGATGTTGATGTTGTTTAAGAAGACCTTTAAAAGTTAAATGGTTATGGGTTGGTTTTAGAACGAGTGGAATGGAATTCCAGATTTTGTATACATAGGAGGAGTAGAGGGAATGAACTCTTAAAAACAGCAAAATGAAGTTAGGGAAAGGTAGCATCCTCAGACAAGGTCATGTGAGATGTGATCAAGATGCTGAGAGAGTTAAGAAAAAATGGCTCCTGAAGGTACCCCTAAAAATGTGGCGAAAAAGTTGTATCCCATATGACTGGAGAATAAGCATATCGGTACCAGTGCACAAGAACAAACGGGACATTCACAACTGTGGGCAGTATAAAGGTAAAAAAAAAAAAACTGCCATACTGTGTGAAAATTCTGGAGGGGGGTGGTTAACAAATATGCCGATTAGAAGAAAGTAATCTGGGTGAAGAACAGTTCAGATTCAGATTGGGTTGAAGCACAATTTGATCCAGTGTTTACAGTGAGATGGATAATTGAGAAGGAGATAGAGATGAGGAAAGATTCCAGCTGGACATTCTTAGACTTGGAGAAAATGTATGACAAGGTCCCATGAAAGCTAGTTTGGGCAGTCCTGTGATGGCTTGAAGTCCCAGAGACATTCATAGAATTTGTGCAGGCTGAGTACAAGAACCCAGTGACACAAGTATGAATAGTGTTAGCAGTTGCAGAGGGGCTCCCAATGTAAGTGGGAGAGCACCAGGTTTCATTTGAACCCACTGTTGTTCATACTGGTGAAGGACTACATTAGCAAAGAGGTCAGAGGGTATAGATCAACAAAATTGTTGTATGCAGACAATATGGCATTACAGGCAGACTCTGAATAAGAGCTTCAGCAAAGGATAAGGGAATGGAGTGCAAAACTGAAGGCATATGAGATGAAACTGAGCACAGATAAGATGGTTATAATGGCAGCAAATGGGAGAAATCGGAAGAAAACGAGAATTGAGATGGAAGGGAAAATAGTGGAACAAGTTAACAGCTTCAGGTACGTGGAAGGAGTGGTTAAAGAGAAGGAAGTCTGAATGAGGAGGTCAAAGGTAGAATCAGAAGAGTTGCAGCCACCTGGCACAGTGTGTCAGGGGTAGTGTATGACAGCTGAGAAGAAAGTAAGATGTACAAAACAGTGGTGAGACCAGTACTGCTGTATGGTTCAGAAATTTGGGTAGTGAAGGCAGAGCATCTGAATAAGCTAGAGGTGATGAAGCTGAAGTGTCTGAGGTGGGAGGCAGGATGTAAAGAAAATAAAGACATTAGAGCAGAAGCCTGATTCATTTATCTGATTTGTAGATTAGATAGTGTATGGTGACCAAGTGAGAGAAAGTCAGTGGAATGGACTGCAACATAGACTAAAGCTGTTTAAGAGGTAAGCACTGGTGAGTTTTGTGTGAGGTATTGGCAGCAAAATTTGCTGTTTTATTGTAGTATTGCCCAAGTAGTTGGGATTGTGTGGTTATAAAATGGGAGCACAGTGTGTCTGTTGTTTTCCTGTTGTCACCTGTAAGGTAAGACTTGAGCCTGTAGAAAACAATTTTTTTTTTTTTGTTAGGTGAAAGTCAAACTTTTTCAGCTCTGAACCGTGAAAGTTTTGTGGAACTTTACTATTTGCGTGCAATGCTCTGGAGAACAGCCCAGGACCCCCATACATGACTGATCTGACTAACAGCCACAGTGCATCCCTTTATTTTGAAAATATGTTAAGCATAATACTGCTTAGTCAGCCTTGTCTGTAAATCTAGTGAGGCAAATAAATAGGATGTGGAAGCTTAGCTTGTTTGTAATCCATCCCATGTTATTGTCATTGCTGATAACATGACTTCTTCCATATTGTACTATATGGTCACCGTCACTACTGAACGAATATTGTACATTTATGTGTATATTTATGCCTAATCTTCTACTGAAAAGATATGGGGTTCCATGTGTATCTGTCTGAATTATAAAAATCTATCTATGTTACAATACAAATTATTGTTGTATGTTGTTCTTGCAACTGCTATATTGTCTGATGTTATATATCTTGGCCATATGGCTCAAGCCATGACGGAAAAGGGTGATTGGACCATCTCATTAACCTGCTTAAGCATACACTGAAGGAAATTTACAATGTAAACCTTGTCATCAAGAATGTTTAAGACTTTCTCTGTAAAACTCAGACTGCAAATGCTAAAAACTAGACTTGAAATGGTCTTTCTTTCTTTCTCTTCTGCCTCTGCCCTTCACATTCCACAGAGCCAGTAGGTCTTGCATAGAGCAAGTGAGAGACCATAATTAAAATGGTCAGGCACACAAAAGCTGTACAGGAGCTCCTGTCTTCCATTTCTGTAGCAATCGTTGCCAAAAGTGAACTATGTTCTGTGATAGAACATGATCCCTCAGTAAACCTGGCTTTGTCAGAAAAGTGCAAAAAAATGTATACAGTGCAAAACAAAATGTTTAGATATCAATCGCTCTCAGCTAACTCCGAATACGTCTTCATCACCTGGCCATGTGCTAAATGAGAGACAAACTACTAGTTAGCTGAAGGAGAAGAAAAAAAAGTATGCCAGTGGGCCCAGAATTTGGAGCATGCTTCTGCTCAGTCTTTAAGAATTTTACGTGTTGCCTCTAAGTTGTGTAAGGCATCCTTTGAAGAAATTGCAAGCTGTGATTGCTTTGAACTGAAGTAGTATGATAGCTTTCTCTACGACTTGCAGTCCTTTCAGGCTCAAACTATTCATAAAATAATGAGCGATATAAATCATTTGTACAGCCTTCCAGTGTGTATAGAAAACCCATTCACATCTGTAAGCATTTTTTGCTCTGAAAAATCACTGTGCAGCTGGCTTTTTGGTGCACAGGGGTAAATTCCTGACTGTGACACAGATGACTTGGGGTCCACTTAAGTAACTTGGGTGGTGGCGGAGCTGGGAAGGGAATGTGCATCTGATGCCAACTTGCCTTTCGTTGGGGGGGGGGGGCAGCTCTGTCTTCTACAGGATTGACACCTGCCAGAAACTGGGTGCCCCAGTTATTGCACCTTAAAGGATTGGGAATGAGCACTCACCCAGCAGCACTTTTGAGCTGGGGAAAACATTGAACATGTGCAAAGAGACCTTTCATGTAGGCTGCCTTGGGGGAGGGAGCATAGGACAAAGAGGACCCTGATGGCCGTCTAAAGGGCAGCCTCCAATGACAGTCTGTCAGTTATGTGGAATCTGTGCATCATTCAGGTTATGGGAGGGGCTGATGGTTGACAAGCAACAAGGACTCAAAAGCACAGTGTCTGTTGAATTGTTTAGATTTTAATCTAGACGGATCCCTATTTATACTATATCTCAAGATGAGTAGTTTTTAAGAGAAATTTTAAAGTATTTATCTTTGTTGCCAATTTTTGGTCTTCGTTATCTTTGTGTATAGTCTTTTATTACCGCTGCACAGGAACAGACAAGTTGTGGACAAACTGCAAATGTACAGTTCTTTGAATGCACTTCTAGGATGACACAGGCCACTTTTAGGTGGATTCTCCCCATTGAATGCATTAAGTAGGGATGATGGGAGGAACCCCCTGCATATAGGATGCAGTAAACTTTTCACCCCACAGAATATGGGTTCCTTTGTGTTTTTTAGTGTTCTGATGCTGATTCTTTGTTAAATTGTTTGAAAATGAAGTTGGATGATTTGATTTGGGGAGTGACTGAGACCTCATGACCTAGACCTCTGCTGTGCAATACTTTTCTGTGGTTTTAAAATTAAACTTAAACTGACAGAAATAATTTAGAAATAATGAGTGGCCAAAAAGATTGTTTTTATTATTGCTCATCTTCGTATGAAGTTAATATAAATGCACTTTAATGGCCAAAGCCTTGTTGTTGGTAGCATCATGTCTTGTATTTGTGTCCCTGCTCTGCAGTGTAACAAAAACACTGTTGCTTGTTGGTAGTAAAACTTCTTTGCTAACATCATTGTTTATATTTATGAATGTTTTTGTTAATACGAATAGAAACAACTATTGCAGTGCAGTTGACCTGTAAGCTGATTTCAGCTAACCTGTATTATGGTTATTTCTATTTAGAATGCTTAGAAACATAAAGGTATTTCTATGTAGAATGCTTACAAACATAATGGTATTGTACATGCCTCTTTGGGTTCTGTACTTGTACCATACGTTTATCTGTCTGTGTTTAGAGGTTTTCTTCCATGCTCAACACTGAGAGAACAAACATGAGCTAACTAATTTTACATAGTGGACATGGTCAGCAAACTAAATGAACTTCAGAAGCCTGCTAGTAACATCCCATGTCGGCTTATGTTCCCAGTGACGCCCGTGCACTGGCCCAGTAATCAAGGAGCCTCAATCTTCACCACTAGCACCAGTGAGGGATGTGTACATTGGGAAGGATAACAAGTAAGCACACAAAATATAATTTCCCTTAAGAGCACACAGATCACAGTCAGTCTGGGGCTGGTTTCTGCCTTTGTCTCCAGATCCCCAATAAGATTTCCCCACTGGCACAGCTGTAGGGTACAAATCTCAGCCTAGTGGTCAAGCCAGAACCTCCAGCACCCTCTCAAACATATGAATGAAACTATCAAAATTATCCCCCTCTGTACCCTGCAGAAGAAATGTACTGACCTTTTGTGCTTCTGGGGTCTGGTTACTCCCTTCCCCATTACCTCCATGACTCTGGCGAAGAGTCAGCATCTCCTTTTCATGCTGCCTCTGCCTCTCCACAGCTTCCATTTCCAAACGCCTGACCTTCAACTCAAGTCTCTCTAGCTCCAGATGGATTTTTTAAGTCCTTTGCAGAAATGTTGAGCTGTCCATTCTCTGAGTATTGTACTTCTCCGCAGCCAGTCTGATGGTCCTCCTGATTGCTGTTTTCTGATGCATCTGTGACCAAAGCTGCAATCATGTCTGCCTTAGTCAGGCTTCCATGCATCAGTCCCTTAGCCTGGCACATCTCAGCCAACTGGCTCCTTGTCAGCTTGCCATACTCCTCTGCTGACATTCTTGCCTGCTCTCCCTGACTAAGCTAACAAAAGAAATAACAGTTGTGATCTCAACTCTGAATATTCACTGCGTGGCTGATTTTAGAGTACAAAAACACCTTCATTGATCACTGTACACAAGCTACACAGGCTACTATCCACACCACTGCAAGCTAATTAGTATGTGATGTGGCTAACTCGCCACTATCAAATAATTTTTAGTATTTGATGTGGATATTCTATCACTGCCACCAATTAATATGGGACACCTGTGCACTGGCCCAGTAATCAAGGAGCCTCAATTCTCACCACTAACACCAATGAGGGGCGTGCACATGGGGGGGGGGATAACAAGTGCACACACACAGTAAAGTACAGTTTCCCTTAAAAGCACACAGAGATCACAGTCAGTCTGGGGCTGGTTTCTTCCTTTCTTTCCAGATCCCCAATAAGACTCCCCACTGGCACAGCTATAGGGTCCAGATTTCAGGCTAGTGGTCAAGCCAAAACCTGTAGCACCCTCTCTGTCCAACCAGTGCTTTGTGTCCCTGCCCAAGTAGCTGACACACGTGCACTTTGAGATACGAGTTGTATACAACACACAGGCACTCCTGGGGATGGCTGGCACAGGTTCTCCAGCTATGCCCCCTTCTCTCCAGACTACAAGGTAGAAATCACTCCCACCAGCCACTATTATCAGCTATTATAAGGCCCTTCCCAAAGGGTGACCAATTTCACTGTGCAGTATTACTGTTATCCAAATAGTAAGTGTGACCCAGGGCTAAAGCTGTTGGAGAGGCTTGGACAGTATCACCAAATACATGCAATGTACTGGAAGAGCTTAAATTTACACAAAACTGCCACAGTTAAAAGGTTTACAAATATTTAATAATAAGTAATAAAAACACAAGACAGTACCTATTACTTCAACACAAGGACATTACAGAGTTCAGAAATCACTGGAAAATGCTTTAAAATAATACTGTAGAATAGTATGACATAAATATAGAAAACAGCTAGACTAATCTGGCTATTTCTATCTATTTCTCCAAGAGGAAATCACTGTTCTAAATAAATGTCTTATTTACAGAGCAAGCAAGTGCTGGTGAGTGAATGTTCTTCAGACAAAATGCTCAAAATGTTCTCTCAGTTTCTCTCTGAGAAGGTCTTTAACTTAATAAGAGTACTGCTGAGTCATTTCACATTACATCATTCTTGGCACTTCTCTGGTTCCCAGGCTAACAGGAACTCAACATTTACATTTCTTAGTAAGCTGCACCTGGCCAGGAAGCCACAGCAATAAAAGACATTATACATGTAAAACCTTAGTAATTATCTCTCTCAAATCAAGACAATAGAATCTCCTGGCTCAGAGATAAAACAGGCATAATGCTTGACTTATCTGCTTTCTTCCAGCAGAGTGCACTGTGGTTACATTTTTGAAGCTCAGTACAACATATAGTTTAATCATAACATATAGTTCTCGTTAAATTTGTAAACCAAGCCTGTGGATTATATTAATATTTACAAATGACTTAAAATTATCCACAAAATTCTATCTAGCTAGACTGGCAGCCTTCACACCCAGAACCATCTCTAGTCAGATAGTGGCATTCATTGTCGCATTGCAGCTACATATGCAGGCACTTCCTCTGTCAGCCAGTAACATCAGCACCACTTCTTATTTAGATCCATCCCCAGGCAGAGACCTCCACAGTTCCATGTCTACCGTATACATAGAGCCTTTTTCTCTGCCAGCCATTGACATCAAGTATCACTGGCCAGGTGTATAGTTCTAGTTTAATAATGCTTATTAGCAAAGCACACCGTAGTCAGAAAATTGAGGTGAGGCATAAAAGCATACAATAGTCAGTGGTAAGATCATCGACAGTAAAATGATATGGAAATGATCAGAATCAAACCAGGTTAAACTCTGGTCAAGTGGATTAGAACAGTATCATGGGTGATAAGATACTGGGCTTTAAACAGATGTCTGAGACTTCATCACCCAGTATTGGGACTCCCTAAGCCACTAGGGCAGAAGATCACAGAGGTGCAGAGCACAATAAGACTTGACCACAAGAAGAATCAAGCCTGCCAGTAGGAACCTGTAATAACAGGGTTTTCAGGGTAACCATTAGATACCATTAGACCGGGTAGATGTCCCTCTGAGTCTGTCATCTTCTACTGGAACTCTTTTTAAGAAAAAAACAAAAAAATTAAACACTGTTCTTTTGAAGAAATTAAAAGGTGAATTCCTCACCTTTGCTAGGCCAGCATTATGGGTGGTAAGTCTTCGATACAGAAGCCATTACAGGTGGGCATATCCTGTAAAGTTATTCCTGAAGAAGCTGTATTTGATGATTCTGACCTTGACAGAGAATAGGGCTTCTGCAGAATCCCAAGCCCCAACCCTCTGAATGTGAAGACATTTTTTTTAATTTTTATCCTCCTGTGGAGGAATTTTCTGTTAATCACATCATTGCCAGGATGAATGAGGTATTTTTATGGGAACAAATAGATGCTCCCCTGAAATGAGGTGATACTATGACATGTTACATGGGGATATATCCCATCCCTCCTGTACTGCCATTCCTGGAGGATATGTTAGGTGCTGCCTATATTCATCCTGATACCCAGTCATCAGTCCCTGAAAAAGCTGACACTGTATATGATACATCAGGCTAATACTTTTTTACCTCCTCCTCTTAGACCTGCTGTCATTTTAACTGTCATGCTGGCATTAGGTTAGTCCTTAATACTTCACCTTTTGACAACTAAGATAAAATGCTGAATGATATAGGTAAGAGTGTGTTTTCTTCTTTCACTTTAGCCTTCCGAATTCTAAATTACCAAGCCTGTATCTGGAAGTTTATGCTTTGTCATATGGACAGTTTAAGGGAATTGGCTTACATTTCTACCAGAGAAGTATCTTTTTTTGAATCCAACTGTTTTCACCTTATCCTATGTATCTAAACATGCTTTGAAGAGTGAAGAAAAATGAAGCAAAGTTGGACACTGCTGACAGCTTAAAAAATCTTCTTTATTCTTAAAATCACAAGATAAGCGCTTTCGGGATGACCCTTCTTCAGATAAATAAAATGAATGAGATGGTTCACTTATATACATATAAAAGCCAATCACATTCAGAAATAGCAAGCACATTCAGTGAAAGACACGCCTATTTTTCAAAATAGGCTTAATTGGTATGTAATCATTTAAACCTGGCTTCCTGTTTGCCATTAAGCTAGCAATCCATTTTGTTTCTACAGTTTCTGTTTGAAGCACAATATCACCCCCCCTAGTGCTAGGTTTAACATTTACAATAACCCTAAATTTAAATGTATGTGGGATACAAAATCACATGTCTACATAACGCATTTCTTTCATCTTTATTCCTAATACTGGAAAGATGCTGAAGAATCCTTACTTTGAACATGCTATTCGTCTTACCCACATAAAAACCTTGGCATTGACAGCATTCTGCTAAATATACTATGTTGGTTGTACGGCAGGTTGCTCTTCCTTTAAAGTGAAACACTTTTTGGGTAATGGGATGTATAAAAACAGTATCTTTATTTACATAGGGACAAGCTTTACATAATCCCCAATTACTCGTTCCTGTTGAGTATGGTAAAGCATAGGACACATTCGGCACGGAAGGTTCCTTGCATAGTAGATCCTTTAAGTTTTTATTCCTTCTGTACCTAAAAGTGGGCTGAGGTCCCACTATGCCCCCCAGTGTACTATCACTGGTCAAGATGTTCCAGTTCTTCCTCACTATATTGCAGATATCACTAGTATTACTGCTATAGTTTAACATGACCTGCGGACTTTGCATAAAGCTTCATTGCTCTTTTTGACCTCACCCCTTTCAAAAGCTCTTAAAATCCAGGGCTTATAGTCCGTGAATCGCTTGGATCTACCTCTTTCCACAGTTTCATTTACCAAATTCTGCTTATAGCCCCTATCATTAAAGTTCTCCTTAAGTCTAGTCATCTCCTCTTCAAAATCTGATTCTAGAAGACATAACCTAGAGACCCTGCTCACCTGCCCCTGTACTATGTTGCGATATGTATATCTAGGGTGCATGCTGTCAAATGCCAAGAGTGAGTTTTTCCAGCAATCTTTCTTATGTAGCTTGGATCTAAAGCCTTTTGTATCCTGTTGTACACATACATCTAAGAAATCTATAGAACTGCGTGACATGTTGATGGAAAACCTAAAAAACTTCGTAGTGGAGTGTAAGTGGTTAATAAACTCATCTAGTTCTTCCTCTGTTCCATCCCACAAAAGAAAAATGTCATCTACAAAACGTAGATATAACTTTAGTTGACGTCTCCATTCCTCATTGTTGATGACATGTGTTCTTTCCCATTGAGAGAGAACCAAATTTGCATATGAGCTAGCAGGGGTCCCCATGTCTATATATGCCATTACCTCCCAGAAAACATTATTCTCCAAAACAATGCTTAATAGTGATGTAATGAGTGATAACTTATCATCACTAACTCCTAGGTCACCCAGGAGCAATTGTACACTATCAATACCAAACTTGTTGTCAATCACAGTGAATAGACTTTGAATATCCATAGTGACCATCAGTAAATTCTTACTATAGGATTTATTCAATTGACCTAGTTGCCTTAAAATGTGCTGTGTCTTTCAACACATTATCCATTTGATCTAGATAGGGTTTTAAAGTGTGTTCCACCCATATCGACACATTCTCCGTAACCCATCCCTCCCAGATACTATCGGTCTAAGGGGTGGGTTTTGATAGATTTATGTATCTTCGGTAGTGCTTTAAAGATCGGAATAACTGGTTTCTCTATTTTGAGGAACTGATAAGTTTCCTCAGAAATTTTCATTTCAAACAATAGAGCATTTAATTGAATATTCACCCTATCTACAATACTTTTTACAGTTAGGGGATTTATGAGTAGATACGTGTTACTATCTTGTAATAGCTCATTCAATTTGTTATTATACCATGTCGTGTCCATAAGGACAATGGCACCCCCCCTTATCCGCATTTTTTATCACAATGTCCCTGTTGGCAATGAGACTATTCAGTGCTATCCTTTGTTCAGCAGATAAGTTGTGATATTTCTTAAAGTCTGCTTCCTTGTAGTAATCTATCATATCTTTCTCACATGCACTAACGAACAAATTCAAACTTGATGTTAATTGCGGGACAAAACCACTTGGTTTTCTAAGAGAATAATCCTTCTCATTACTGTTACCATACATTAACTTCATGGACACATTCCTGCAGTATAACATAATATCTATCAACATTTCATCATAACAACCATTTTTGCTCGGAATAAAGGTTAATCCCTTATTCAACACCTCTAATTCTCTAGAGTTTAAAACATAAGATGATAAGTTAGTAACAATACCCATATCATTATCAGCAGTCAGTCCCAAATTTTTCTTCTCTTGTCGGTCCCCCTGTCCACTGACCGCTTCCAGGGACCTTTCTTTTGACCGTGCTGGTAACAGTCCCAAAAATTATTACTATTGTGGCTCGCCTTGTATCTTGGGCGTCCCCCAAGGAATTGCCATCTGAATTAGAGTTCACTACAATTTGTTGTGAAGAGCAGGTACCTACATCATGATTTGAACTGGTACCTAAGTTTGTCACATCAATCGTGACACTGGCAGGACCCTCCTGCACTAATAGATTCCGTGTCCGCTTGTTCATCAGCCAAGTCAGCCGCTGGTTCTTCCTCCTTGATTCATGTGTTGTTATATTGGCTGTCACAAAACGCGTTCCGATACCACTCTCCTTCTCCTTCTGAAACGGTGTGGGAAACGTGTTACATTCAGATGCTGTGTTCGTCATCATTGTCATCGCATCACTCCTCCCTCCCCTCCTGGTTGAATCTGCCAATCTCCTAGCAGTATTCACCATCGATCTATTTTCATTGGCCCTGGGCCATACGAAGATGTGCCCATTAGTGAAGTCCAGGAAATCTCTTTGTAATTTACCCGTTTTCTGTTTTTTCAATTTATCGTCATTCTCAGTAAAGGTAACATATAGTGCTTCCATGCGTTCACTATATGGCCCATCGCTAAACTCAGCTTCAAGCTTATGTTGCAATTCAGTCACTTTTTTAAATTATCCAACTCCGGAGAAAAGAACTCATTCAGCAAGGACATGTACTTAAAACTAGTCTCAATGTTGATAGTTTGCCATTTGGCCAAAAGTTCGGTAGCGTCACCTTGTGCTGGCATACAAAGTATCCGTGATACCCCTCGAACAATGCCATATTGGATACAAGCCTCTAAATGATATTCCTGCCATTGAAGTATCTGCAATTTGTTCACTTTAAAAGTTAAGTCACGGGTTAGTTCCTCAAAGTTCCTATCCACAGCTACTGGTTTGGAGCCACTCATGCCTATTTTACATGTAGAAAAGCCCAAATTAAGTAATGGATTTCCACAGTTCAGGGCTTTCTTAGGATGCCATAAAGCATTCTTATTGGCTTGGTTTTGATGTCCATTCACAGAAGTAGTTTCTAGCATAACAGGTTCCGCTGCCATAGCATGCAAAATACTGGATACACAAATCCAAGGAAAATAGTAGAAAACAAATACCCAGTAAGACGCCAAAGTCCAACTTAAGCAGGTAGCACAAATGAAGAAAACAAGCACTACAAAGTTGGACACTGCTGGCAGCTTAAAAAATCTTCTTTATTCTTAAAATCACAAGATAAGCGCTGGGATGACCCTTCTTCAGATAAATAAAATGAGTGAGATGGTTCACTTATATACATATAAAAGCCAATCACATTCAGAAATAGCAAGCACATTCAGTGAAAGACACGCCTATTTTTCAAAATAGGCTTAATTGGTATGTAATCATTTAAACCTGGCTTCCTGTTTGCCATTAAGCTAGCAATCCATTTTGTTTCTACAGTTTCTGTTTGAAGCACAATATCACCCCCCCTAGTGCTGGGTTTAACATTTACAATAACCCTAAATTTAAATGTATGTGTGGGATACAAAATCACATGTCTACATAACGCATTTCTTTCATCTTTATTCCTAATACTGGAAAGATGCTGAAGAATCCTTACTTTGAACATGCTATTCGTCTTACCCACATAAAAACCTTGGCATTTAGCGATGGGCCATATAGTGAACGCATGGAAGCACTATATGTTACCTTTACTGAGAATGACAATAAATTGAAAAAACAGAAAACGGGTAAATTACAAAGAGATTTCCTGGACTTCACTAATGGCAACATCTTCGTATGGCCCAGGGCCAATGAAAATAGATCAATGGTGAATACTGCTAGGAGATTGGCAGATTCAACCAGGAGGGGAGGGAGGAGTGATGCGATGACGATGATGACGAACACAGCGTCTGAATGTAACACGTTTCCCACGCCGTTTCAGAAGGAGAAGGAGAGTGGTATCGGAACGCGTTTTGTGACAGCCAATATAACAACACATGAATCAAGGGAGGAAGAACCAACGGCTGACTTGGCTGATGAACAAACGGACACGGAATCTATTCGAGTGCAGGAGGGTCCTGCCAGTGTCACGATTGATGTGACAAACTTAGGTACCAGTTCAAATCATGATGTAGGTACCTGCTCTTCACAACAAATTGTCGTAGTGAACTCTAATTCAGATGGCCTTTTGGGGGCACGCCCCAAGATACAAGGAGCGAGCCACAATAGTAATAGTTTTTGGGACTGTTACCAGCACCGTCAAAAGAAAGGTCCCGAAGCGCGTCAGTGTTGGTGACAGGGGGACCGACAAGAGAAGAAAAATTTGGGACTGACTGCTGATAATGATATGGGTATTGTTACTAACCTATCATCTTATGTTTTAAACTCTAGAGAATTAGAGGTGTTGAATAAGGGATTAACCTTTATTCCGAGCAAAAATGGTTATGATGAAATGTTGATAGATATTATGTTATACTGCAGGAATGTGTCACTGAAGTTAATGTATGGTAACAGTAATGAGAAGGATTATTCTCTTAGAAAACCAAGTGGTTTTGTCCCGCAATTAACATCAAGTTTGAATTTGTTCGTTAGTGCATGTGAGAAAGATATGATAGATTACTACAAGGAAGCAGACTTTAAGAAATATCACAACTTATCTGCTGAACAAAGGATAGCACTGAATAGTCTCATTGCCAACAGGGACATTGTGATAAAAAATGCGGATAAGGGGGGTGCCATTGTCCTTATGGACACGACATGGTATAATAACAAATTGAATGAGCTATTACAAGATAGTAACACGATCTACTCATAAATCCCCTAACTGTAAAAAGTATTGTAGATAGGTGAATATTCAATTAAATGCTCTATTGTTTGAAATGAAAATTTCTGAGGAAACTTATCAGTTCCTCAAAATAGAGAAACCAGTTATTCCGATCTTTAAAGCACTACAAGATACATAAATCTATCCAAAACCCACCCTTAGACCGATAGTATCTGGGAGGGATGGGTTACGGAGAATGTGTCGATATGGGTGGAACACACTTTAAAACCCTATCTAGATCAAATGGATAATGTGTTGAAAGACACAGCACATTTTTTAAGGCAACTAGGTCAATTGAATAAATCCTATAGTAAGAATTTACTGATGGTCACTATGGATATTCAAAGTCTATTCACTGTGATTGACAACAAGTTTGGTATTGATAGTGTACAATTGCTCCTGGGTGACCTAGAAGTTAGTGATGATAAGTTATCACTCATTACATCACTATTAAGCATTGTTTTGGAGAATAATGTTTTTCTGGGAGGTAATGGCATATAGCCATGGGGACCCCAAATACATATGCAAATTTGGTTCTCTCTCAGTGGGAAAGAACACATGTCATCAACAATGAGGAATGGAGACGTCAACTACAGTTAATATCTATGTTTTGTAGATGACATTTTTCTTTTGTGGGATGGAACAGAGGAAGAACTAGATGAGTTTATTAACCACTTACACTCCACTAGTTTTTAGGTTTTCCATCAACATGTCACGCAGTTCTATAGATTTCTTAGATGTATGTGTACAACAGGATACAAAAGGCTTTAGATCCAAGCTACATAAGAAAGATTGCTGGAAAAACTCACTCTTGGCATTTGACAGCATGCACCCTAGATATACATATCGCAACATAGTACAGGGGCAGGTGAGCAGGGTCTCTAGGTTATGTCTTCTAGAATCAGATTTTGAAGAGGAGACGACTAGACTTAAGGAGAACTTTAATGATAG
This sequence comes from Protopterus annectens, assembly GCF_019279795.1. NCBI lineage: Eukaryota > Metazoa > Chordata > Ceratodontiformes > Protopteridae > Protopterus > Protopterus annectens. The sequence goes on along the minus strand of NC_056731.1, from coordinate 1,926,502,851 downwards.
GGGCTATAAGCAGAATTTGGTAAATGAAACTGTGGAAAGAGGTAGATCCAAGCGATTCACGGACTATAAGCCCTGGATTTTAAGAGCTTTTGAAAGGGGTGAGGTCAAAAAGAGCAATGAAGCTTTATGCAAAGTCCCGCAGGTCATGTTAAACTATAGCAGTAATACTAGTGATATCTGCAATATAGTGAGGAAGAACTGGAACATCTTGACCAGTGATAGTACACTGGGGGGCATAGTGGGACCTCAGCCCACTTTTAGGTACAGAAGGAATAAAAACTTAAAGGATCTACTATGCAAGGAACCTTCCGTGCCAAATGTGTCCTATGCTTTACCATACTCAACAGGAACGAGTAATTGTGGATTATGCAAAGCTTGTCCCTACATAAAGATACTGTTTTTATACATCCCATTACCCAAAAAGTGTTTCACTTTAAAGGAAGAGCAACCTGCCGTACAACCAACATAGTATATTTAGCAGAATGCTGTCAATGCCAAGGTTTTTATGTGGGTAAGACGAATAGCATGTTCAAAGTAAGGATTCTTCAGCATCTTTCCAGTATTAGGAATAAAGATGAAAGAAATGCGTTATGTAGACATGTGATTTTGTATCCCACACATACATTTAAATTTAGGGTTATTGTAAATGTTAAACCCAGCACTAGGGGGGGTGATATTGTGCTTCAAACAGAAACTGTAGAAACAAAATGGATTGCTAGCTTAATGGCAAACAGGAAGCCAGGTTTAAATGATTACATACCAATTAAGCCTATTTTGAAAAATAGGCGTGTCTTTCACTGAATGTGCTTGCTATTTCTGAATGTGATTGGCTTTTATATGTATATAAGTGAACCATCTCATTCATTTTATTTATCTGAAGAAGGGTCATCTGAAAAAGCTTATCTTGTGATTTTAAGAATAAAGAAGATTTTTTAAGCTGTCAGCAGTGTCCAACTTTGCTTCGTTTTTCTTCATTTGTGCTACCTGCTTAAGTTGGACTTTGGCGTCTTACTGGGTATTTGTTTTCTACTATTATGCTTTGAAGAGTGTATGATTCTGCAGATAATGTATCCAGGGCTACTGATACAGTATTAAAAAGATATGCTCGAGTATGTAAAGTTTGTTGTTGAGGTAAAGTCTGAAATCATAGATTCTGCTTTAGACGAGGAGGTATTGTTTGACTGTTCTGCTACCCAGGTTATCAAACAACTTGATTCAGGAAATTTCTAAGATCTTTCATCAGCCTCAGTACAAATCTTAAGCCAAATAAATAATGCCAGTCTTTTTTGGCAAACAAAATGCAAGGATGAGATGTCCGGCAAGTAATGACTATAAGAAATGGGAGTATTTTTAGAAGGTGGTTCAGACCAACCGTGTGACTATTCCAGCATTCACATCTTCGTATAACTATTCCAGCATTCACATCATTCCTTATTTAGATGACCTGCTTATCTTTTGTCTTTCTTGACTAGTCTGGGCTTCCAGATAAATATTGCAAAATCCTCCTTTACTTCATCTCCCCGGACTGTTGTGTTGCATTATAGATATCTTTTGACACAAAAGAAGATGGATTTTTATTTGGAATTTTTCCTGAGCTTCTCAAATCAGTCTCAGACTTCTGAAAGAAAATTCCTCAGAAGATTATGCATGGAAAAGGTGCAATGGTTTCTTAAAAAACATGGACCCAGTATTTGCATTCCCGGGAATAACAAATTCAGGTCTTGGGCTTTGTAAAAATGGAAGTGCATTGGTGGAGACCACAAATTTATCTGAACCCAGGTCTGCCCCTCTCTCCTCAGACCCCAAACCAATGTCTGACCCTAGTTTCCATGGGGTAAAAGTGCAAGGCGTGAGGCATCCTTCAGGCAGACCAAAGCACATCACCTTAAAAGAGATGTTAGCCGTTATACATGCCTTGAATTCTCTCCATCACCTATGGCCTCCAGCACCTCTTCAAGTCATTAGTCAATACTACAGTCATGTGATACAAAAGCATACAGGGAGGTACAAGGTCATACCCCCTATGCAAGCTAGCAGTGATGGGTTGGGAGTTAGTTCTTTAGCACTCATTAGGCCTCCAAGCATTTTACATTCCATCAAAACATCGTATCAGAAATGCTAACAATGACCAGGAAATCGAACAAGGGCAGCTTCAAGGAACAGAGTCATTTTTGGAGAACAGATCTGTTCACCACATTTCAAAACGGACAACTTAGCAAATTTTGTTTCAGGACTCTTTGCAAGCAGACCTGGTAAACAGATGTATTTTCATACCCTTGGAAGGGAATGTTGCTTTATCCATAACCAGCCTTCCCATCAGTTTCCAGGGTAAATCTGAAACTTCAAAAGAGAATCCCAAAAATCATTGTGGTGACCCTCTCCATTGATATCTGGAGTAGTTCTGAAGATTCAAAACGCCACAAATATCTGGAGTAGTTCTGATGATTCAGAACACCACAAAAGTAATTGTGGTGACCCCTTATGGCCTAGGCAATATTGGTTTTCCCTTCTTTTGGAATTGGATCAGGGTGGTTACTACAAGCTTACTTATGGAGTAGATATAGTCACACAAAACAGGAGAAATTTGATGCTACTCAATATCAATCAACATCAGATAACTGCTTTGATGATTAAGTCTTAATACCCTTTAGGCATTTATTTCATGAGGGTTTATAGCCGATACTAAAGGAGGCATGAAAGCTGCTACTAGGAAATCCTGTGGTGGTAAGTGGAAGCGATTTTTCTAGTTAGTGCCTAACTAATAACCAGGGGCCCATCAGGGATTTTGTATCACTGGTGCTCAAGTATTTTGTGAGTTACTTTCCTCTGTCTTCTTCCTCTGTAAAAGTTCACTTTGTGGCCATTTGAACCTACTCATCAAGCTGATTTAAGGTTACAGGTAGTTGTCCTTAGCTGTTGCTTTGTGTTATTTCCACCATGATGAATCCATTCTAGGTGATATTAGAGGTAGACTCCATTTGCATTCTAGAGGTAGCTACAGAGGCTGCCCTGTACATACTCTTAAAGGCTTTACAAAATGGAATCCTCTTTAGGTCCAGGCCTAGCTTTGTCGAGGTTATTCTCCAGGGGCTCCTGTATCAACATCCTTCCTTTTCCCAGGTTGGATGCACTTTGATCAATGCATATAGCCTAAAGATTACTGCAGCAGTGGGAGTGACGAACATAGTAACATGGTAAAGATGCGTAAGTTGCACTTACTCATAATAGTAAATGTTTGCATTCCTCACTGCTGCAGTAGCCGCGCCCACCTTTGATCCCTGTACTCTTTTTATATTTGGGATGTAAAGTAGGGTTGTGTTTTTCTGATCTGGTGCTATCTGTGTCATTATTGATCACAGATGTGTAGGATCCAACATTGGATCTGAGCCGGCACTACAAGAGATGGCTCCTGAGCTCAAGCTCCTCCCCTTCCCAAGATTCCTTGCTGCCCACAACCCTCAGATCTCATTTGCCACAATTTCCAAACAGAAGTGTTTCCTGAGCTCTTGCTTCTTTGGTTTCAGATAAGTGCTTTATTTTATTTCCTTTGGGGTCTTTTGCCTCCCTTCTTAAATTTCCTTACTTTTTTGCTTCCTTTAAGGACTTTTCTCCCCTCCTGATAGGGAAAGCTTTTAGGTTAGTTTTGTAAGTCCTACCCGGATTCCCACCCCATCCTCCCGGTTTTTAGGTTCCTTTTCCCTCTCCTCTCCTCCCCTCATTCTCCTACCCCCTTTGGTGTTTGTGCAGGTAGTGGGTGTTTGTTTGGGGCTGGTATGTCTGAGAAATCAACCGGATTTAAGTGATGCTCCTCATGTGGCAAGAAGTTACCCCATGCTGACACCCACAAGGAGTGTGTCTACTGCCTAGCAGAGCCCCATTTGGAGGTTGAATGTGAAATCTGTGCTGGTTTCAACCTCCAGGCTCTCCTAGAGCATAGTAACAAACTTTTCCTTAAGGGGCTTGTGAAGGGGGGGTCCCCTGGTTTCAAGTTCCCCCTCCAAGCCTCCTTTGGCTCCCAAGAGGAAGCCTTTTTCCTCTCGGGATTTGCCCATCAAAAAGCCGAGGCTCTCTGATTCTAGTTCCCCGGATCAGAGTCCAGCCTCTGTGGCTTCGGGTCTGGGCTCTCTGGTTCTGAGCCCCAGTGCCCCCTGTCAGATCTGAGTCCTCCATCTCGAGGGCCTTCGGATCTGAGTCCTCCGTCTCGAGGGCCTTCGGATCCGAGTCCTCCGTCTCGAGGGCCTTCGGATCCGAGTCCTCCGTCTCGAGGGCCTTCGGATCCGAGTCCTCCGTCTCGAGGGCCTTCGGATCCGAGTCCTCCCTCTGGAGGGCCTTCGGATCCGAGTCCTCCCTCTGGAGGGCCTTCGGATCCGAGTCCTCCGTCTGGAGGGCCTTCGGATCCGAGTCCTCCCTCTGGAGGGCCTTCGGATCCGAGTCCTCCGTCTGGAGGGCCTTCGGATCCGAGTCCTCCGTCTGGAGGGCCTTCGGATCCGAGTCCTCCGCCTGGGGGGCCTTCGGATCCGTGTACTCCGTCTGGAGGGCCTCGGATCCGAGTCCTCCGCCTGAGGGCCTTCGGATCCGAGTCCTCCGTCTGAGGCCTCGGATCCGAGTCCTCCGTCTGGAGGCCGGATCCGAGTCCTCCGTCTGGAGGGCCTTCGGATCCGAGTCCTCCGTCTGGAGGGCCTTCGGATCCGAGTCCTCCGTCTGGAGGGCCTTCGGATCCGAGTCCTCCGTCTGGAGGGCCTTCGGATCCGAGTCCTCCGTCTGGAGGGCCTCGGATCCGAGTCCTCCGTCTGGAGGCCCGGATCCGAGTCCTCCGTCTCGAGGGCCTTCGGATCCGAGTCCTCCGTCTCGAGGGCCTTCGGATCCGAGTCCTCCGTCTCGAGGGCCTTCGGATCCAACCCGGCCTAGGCCTCCCTTTGCTGCAACCCATGCTTTTGATCTAACTTCAGATCCCTCTCAGTCTTTGGATCCAACAGTTTTGTTGGATCCGATCATTATTGAGGATTTTCCCTCCACTTCTAGGAGGTCAGATCCTAGACTGGCCAGCAGGTCCCCTTCTAGAGACTGCAGGCCATTGGCCTTTTGAGGCTATTCCTCCATATCCTCCTGTTCAAATAGAAATGTACTCCCCTCTGACATGGATTATATGATGAACTTTTTCAGAGCCCAGATCGAGCTGGACTTGTTGCCATCCCCTAGCCAGTTGTCCAGGGGACCTACACCATCCACATAACTCCTGTCTTCCTATCCGGGCTCAGTTACTCAGGATCAGAGCATCCCTATGAGAGGCCAGTAGTGTCGAGTATTGCTTCCTTTCCCACACTGTCTGGGTCCCTGCCTAGTTCAACTCCATTTCCCTCTCAGCTGTTGATGCCACGGCCTGCCACTGCCTTGTGAGGTCAGCGGGAGTCACTGGGGTGAGGAGGTCTGGGAAAGAGTGTTTGTACTGTTTCCCCCCTCGAGGGGCCTCTGCTTTAGATCGCTTGGGGACGATATCATCAGGGACATTGGTGTTCCATCGGGGTCCCCCCTTCTGCCCCTATTGGCTGTGCCCAGTGGGGATGAAGGGAGGCTTCTTCCAGCCCGTTGGCTATCCAGGCGATAGAGAGGACAGTCTCTGGATGGGCAGCTGCCTCTACCTCAGCCGTAGATTCCCCCCAGCCTGTTCTACTTTGGGTGGTGAGACCTCCTCATTCGTCTGGGGTCAGCCCTCCTGTGAGCGCCATCAGATGGGCATTACCCCCTTTGGGGTCCTTTCATCTTCCAAGTCCTCCGGGAGCCCACTGTGGAGGAGCCTTCGTGGAAGATGACATGCAAAAGGGGGCACTTGGACTCCCCTTGAGAGTCCCTCACTGAGAACATGGATTTCAAGGAGGGAGATGGGTCCCCTAGACTTCACCCTGAAGAGGTGTCCTTTGGGGGCATCCTCGATATCCTGAAAGAGTGAGGCAGTTAGTCTTCCCCCACCCCATCTTCAGAGGAATCCGTGTTCCTGAAGGCCTTTGGGATGGGCCCATCTTCCACCTGGCTGTCTCCCCATACATATGAGCTTGTCCAACTCATTTCCAGCAACGTGGAGAAGAGTTAAACACAATAGAACCTGTTCCAAAGAAAGTTGACAAATTTCTGAGTCCCCCTAAAGATAAAACCCTTTGGAGCAAAGGCGTCCCTGTTGATGCCATTTAGTTGCCACAGCCACCAAAAAGGACCTCAATGAATAGAGCTCCATGGTCCATGCCCTGAACAGGGAGTTGGGCAATTGACCATTTTGGGAAGCACATGTATGCCTCGATTGTGTTCAGACTGATGACCACAAATTAAATGGCACACTTCAAACAGCTGCAAAGGGGTTTGGTGTCGGAACTCTCCACTTCCCTTTCAGAGTTGCTGCCTTCGGAGTCTTAAGCTAGTCTCTCTGAAGCCATCTACTCTAGCGTCCCTTGCTAATGCCTCAATGAGGTTGATCTCTAATGCAGTGGAGGCCACCTCTCAAGTGGTGGGTACGGGCATTGCTGTTAGACATCATGCCTGGCTTTGGCTTTGTGGGTTTGTGGAAAACTTCAAGGCATCCTTTACCAATGCCCCTTTTGATGGGTCAACACTGTTTGGTACCTCAGTCAAAGAAACCTTTAACCCATACTGAGCAGGAGGGAACAACTCTGCCCGCAGTTGGGATCAAGTTTTCTACTCCCCAGCGATCTTTCTCCAAAAATTAGTGGGGTAGTAAGAAACTGTGGATGTTCTTTGTGTTTCACTGTTGCAGTCATCACGTTTGGGTTATCCCTGCCAGGGTAGCCCTCGGCCGGCCTGAATACCAGAGACTTACTATTTCTGTGTCGGTTGCTGTCACTTGAGGACTGACGTCAGGTTGTCTGTGGTATAAAGGAAGGCATCCGACACCATTGCATCAGTCTTTCTTGCTGTGGAAGCCTGAAGCAGAAGCAGTTTGCATGAGTGCTGGTCAGCCACTACCTGAGTTTCATTTCCGAACTGAAGTTGAAGTCTTTGAAAGGTAAGTACCTCGTTGGGGATCCGTTTTTCTTGCACTAACCGATGTTAGAAAAAGTTAATAATTGTCTCACCTGTGGAAAGCAAATACTACACCAGGACTTGCACTCTTACTGCGTCACTTGTTTAGGCCTAGACCACAACATCCCTCGTTGTAGCTTCTGTGCTTTAACTCCAGAACTATTCATCGTTGGACCCTTATTGTAGCCAGATATCGAAAAAAATGTAGAGAGACCGAGAGAGAGAGAGAGAGACCGCACAGGATCAAACCTTCTGCTTCTGTTTAGCTGGTCACCAGGCCTCCGGAACACTGAGGTGCTTTTGCAGGCCGCTACCGAGACCCCGAGTCTGGTATGCTGCAGAACTCTTCTTCGTCTAAGGATCCTGCATTCGTCTCTACCTTGGATGGGTCCGGAGCCTCTGTGCAGGCACCGGCTTCCGAGGAAGTCCTTTGCAACGCCTTCTTTCACGGCTACCGTTCTTTCTAAAACAACAGAGTTCCTTAGGCCCAGGGGTCAAACCACACCCAAGAAACCGACTACCTATTCTCAGGCACCTGCTCCCTTGCCTCAGTCTCATATGCTTAAAATGGCAGAAGACCTTATCATGCTGATAGGGGGAAGCCAAGCCACTCCCTCAAAAAGGAAAAGAGATATGTCTCCAGCAGTTTTGTGTGAACAAGAGACAGATTAATCTGATGCATCTGATTATGAAGACATGCAGCCCCTCTACACATATGAGGATTCTTATGCAAAGGAATCCATTCCTTCAGCCTCTCCCCCAGAGGATTTTTCCTTTGGGGAAACCCTGCATACCTTAAGGGAGCATCTCCAGTGGGAGAGTCAAGACCACCCACAGTCTAAAAAGAGACTGAGTTCCTGGTCCTTCCACAACACAGACCCTTAGCCATTCCCCCCAGTCCTAGATGTGGTGGATGATGTCTTCTTTGAATCCAGCTCGACTCCAGACAGCCTCCCTCCTGCTCCCAGAAAACCAGACCATTACTCCAGAGTCCCTGATTCACACAAATATCTTTTTAAAAATCCAACTGCTGACCCTGAAGTCATTACTCAAGGGCCTAAAGGAATTAAAGCAACCTCCGCTAAGAATCCCATCCCCTCAGACAGGGATTCCCGAGCACTGGACAGGTAGCAGGAGTAGCTGAGGTGTACACTTTTTTACCTTATCAGGGCACTAAATTGTCAGTTCCATATGCTTATCAGCAACATACCTTGGAACTCCTTAAACAAAAAATTTCCTCCTTTCCTGCATGGGCAGAATCTAAAGATTTACAGGACTTAATGCATTCTGCTGGTCAAGTAACTAAACACACTTTGCACTGTGGTTTTGATGCCCTAGAAGCTTCTTGCAGGGCAGCAGTCACCGGATCTGTCATTAGAAGAGATGCATAGCTTAAGGAACAACCCCTGCCAGACCAAGTCAAATCAAAATTGTTGGATGCACCCTTCCACAAAGTTTGCCACTAAAGCAGAAGAGGTCTTAAAAAAGATGGAAGAAAAAGCAAAATCTATGCAGACCGTTAAAGATTTCTTACAGATCCAGCCCTGTAGGTGCAGCAGGCATTTTCCCTCCAAGCACTGGTCCTTTCCTGCTCCGAGTAGATAGGGCCAGCCTAGGCCTCATGGAAATAAGCCCCCCAGACAGCAGCCCCAGGGGTTGCAGAGATGTAAGCAGTGGACTACCTCCACTTCAAAACCAGGGAGTTCTATGCCACCCTCTTATGGTAAGAACTCACAATGACTCGCCCCTTTCCAACCTCACCTCTGCCGACCATCACATACCCCAAGGGAGAAAAACCAAGGACCATTCTCATAGCACCAGACTGGCCCAGATAGCACTGGTAGCCCTTGCTGTGCAGCCTGTCCCACCTGCCTCCATGGAATCTTCCTCAGTTTCCAAACCTCCTAACCCAGAGGGAAGGGGAATTCATGCACCCACAACTGCAGACACTTAATTTGGCAGTTTGGCTTATACCCTAACCCTTGACCAGTCTGCCATCCTCAGTAAACATGTTCTGGATGTTCTCTGAGAGGCCAGATGTCCTAGCACCAGAAAGTCTTATGAAGATAAATGGAAAAGGTTCTGCACCTGGATCCAGGCTAAGGGGGCCAATACGTCACAGCCCTCCATCCCTCTCATCCTAGATTACTTAGCTGACCTACTACACAGTGGTCTCTCTTTCTCCTCTATAAAAATTCATGCCTCTGCCATTTCTGCTCATTTTCCCACCGAGCAGCCCCCTTTTTTCACACCCTCTGATTAAACAGTTCATCAGAGGAGCTAACAACTTGAGGCCCCCCCCAGAAGGGCACCAACACCAGCTTGGCACCTTAACTTTGTCTTGGAAAAACTCACCTTGACCCCTTTCGAACCAGCTTTTTCTGCAGATCAAAAATTTCTCTCCTGGAAGACAGCTTTCCTCCTGGCCATGACTTCAGCCAGAAGAGTCTCTGAGCTGCAGGCACTCATGGCTGTGGAACCCTTCATCATCTTCCATGCAGACGGGGTATCTCTCAGAACTAATCCATCCTTCATGCCCAAGGTGGTGTCCAGTGTGGCTCTCAACCAATCCATCCATTTTACCCACCTTCTTTCCTAACCCCCAAAACAAGGGGGAAGAATTCTGCGTTCTCTAGATGTGCACAGACAGCTCGGATACTATCTGGACAGGACTAAACCCTTCCAAAAGTCTGATCAATTGCTGGTTAGCTTTGCTTCAGGGTCAGAAGGCAAAGCCATCTCCAAGCAAACCATTTCCAAATGGATAGCACACTGCATCCATTTCTGCTACATCTGCTACAAACTGTATGGCAAGCCTCCCCCCAAGGGGGTCAGTACACACACCACCAGAGCAGCCTCTACCTCTGCAGCTTTCCTCAGAGTCCCCAGCAGGGGCATCCTGGAGGCTGCCATCTGGACATCTGTTCACACTTTTACCAAGCATTACCACCTGCCTCTCTCCTCTAAATCCAAGGCAGGGTTTGCTTCTGCCGTCTTGCAGGGCATGCTAGCTATCCCCAAGCTTCCTTGACTGCCTCCACCCGTTTCCTCAGCTTTGGGAATCTACCCAAATGTTTTGACTGCAACAGTGAAACATGAAGAACATAGCACAGTTGTGTAAACTTACCATAAATGTAGATGTTCAAGTGTATTCACTGTTGCAGTCCTGGTTTCCCTCCCTCCATCCCCCTTTCTCTTTTTTTTTTCCTTGTTGTTCTTTCCTTACAAGGGACATACTGGTATTTATTTCCCATTGGTGAGGTTCTACCAACAGATCCTGGCCTCCTACTTTGGGGGCTCCTGACAGGTTAGGGGAAAAAAAACTGATGTAATGACATCAAATGCCTTCCTTTATAACACTGACGACCTGACGTCAGTCCTCAAGCGACAGTAGCCGATTCAGAAGTACTAAGTCTGGTATTCAGGCCGGCCCTGGGCTACCCTGGCAGGGATAACCCAAATGTGATGACTTGTAGCAGTGAATACACTTGAACATCTACATTTATGGTAAGTGTACACAACTGTACTTTCGGCAGATCTGAGTCTGTCTTCCAGGATGCTCCTCGGGAATCTTCTTATTCCGGCAGGGGAAGGGGATTTGATAGCAGATGCCACCCCAGAGGTAGAGGAGGTCTGCAGAATCAGGGCTCCTGGGAGCCCTACTCGGAGAAGCCCCCCTTAGAGCTCTTGAAGCGTTGCCTAGCTGTCATGCCGTGGAGGTAGTCAGGGGCCATATCTCCCGACACCCACTAGCTTGGGCAGCTATTACCTCCGATCAGTGGGTGCTAAGCATTGTATCCAGGGATGTGTGAAGAATGATGTAACGTAAACTAGGAATGTGATTTTAAAAACAGAGCGAATCAGAGACCATTAAGCATTTTTGTCTTTACCATCCAACTCACCAGCACTGTCTTGCTCTATATGTAAGTTTATCTTAGATTTGTGTTTTCTCTTAGAAATAGCTAGAAACTAGAAAGATTAGACTGTGTTTTTCTGTGATGTCAGAACTGTACTACTGAATTATTTTAAGTATTTTTCTGTGATCTCTGAACTCTTGACTAGCACTGTGTAGTAAAAAGTATTGTCTTGTGTTTTGACTATTTGTTATTAAATATTTTTAAACCCTTTCAACTGTAGCTGTTTTTGTAGAGATAATTTAAGCTCTTTAGAGTACCTGCATGCCTTGCGTAAAATTGTACAAAGCCACTCCAATAGCTTTAGCTGTGGGCTATACTACCAATTGGATAATAATATTGCACAGTAATAATTGGACACCCTTTTAAGGGCCTTTGAGTAGCTGATAAATATTGGGTGGTGGCAGCTGGTACTACTGTATAGTCTGGGGAAAAAGGGGTACAGCTGGAGAACCTGTACCAGCCTTTCCCAGGAGTGTCTGTGTGGTTGTATAAACTCTTCTCAAAGTGTGTGTATCAGCTACCTGGGCAGGATGAAGCACTGGTTGGACAGAGAGGGTGCTGGAGGTTTTAGCTTGCTCACTAGGCTGAGATTTGGACCCTATAGCTGTGTCAGTGGGGAGTTTTATTGGGGACCTGGAGAGCGAGGGAGTGACCAGCCCTGGACTAATTGTGATCTCTGTGTGCTCTTAAGGGAAATTGCACTTTACTGTGTGTTTTGCTATCCTCTCCTATATGAGATACCCCTCACTGGTATTAGTGGTGAGGATTGAGGCTCCTTGATTGCTGGGCCAGGGCACGGGCGTCACAGCATCAACTCGCTCGGGCCACGTATTATATACGCTGCCTCTTTCAGGACCTAGGCATCACAGTCAACCTGCCCAAATCTCATCTTGTTCTGTACCAGAGCCTGGAATTTATCGGGTTTCTTCTGGACATGGTGTCTGAGACTGCATCCCTTTCCCTGTGTAGAGTCTAAATGATTCAGGAACAGGTCCATCGTGTTCTGGATCTGGAGAGTCCCTCAGCCCATTTAACCCTGCAAGCCCTCGGGTCAGTGGCGGCGGCGATTTCAGTTAGTTCCTCTTGCCAAATATCACATGTGAGTTCTTCAATGGACCCTTGCGGTGCAGTGGTCAGCCCATCTTCATCCCATGGTCATGACAGTCGGGATCTCTTAGGTCTGCAGGTTTCACCTTGCTTGGAGACTCCAATCCCAAGACCTTCTTCTAGGCAGACAGTTTTGTCTTCCCCAACCCCAGGCCACAGTGACCATGGACACCTGCCTATTTGGGTGGGGTCATTATACAGGAAGGATGGTCCAAGGCATGTGATCCGCCTTAGAGACCAGATTGCATATCAGTGTCCTGGAGGTGAGAGCAGTCCTGACATTACAAGCCTTACAGGACTGTTTGTCTCTCGGGATTGTTGCAATTCAGACAGACAACATGGCGGTGGTCTGGTACATCAACAAACGGGGGGGGGACACATGATCCTATACCCAATGCAGAGAGGCCATGAGGTTGTGGGAATGGGTGATGTCTTCCAGGTGCTTTCTTCTTGCAACACATGTTCCCAGCAGTTCCAGTGTGCTAGCAGGCAAGTTCGGCAGATCTATCCCGAGGCCCCCATGAGTGGTCCCTGAACCAGTCAGTGACAAATCAGATTTTTGACCATTGGGGTCTCCTTTGCTGTGACCTGTTTGCTTCCCCGATCAATCACAAATGCAGCAAATACTTTGCCTTGACCCCCCCCCACCGGGGGACTTGCCAAGGGATGCTCTGGTCCATGATTGGCTGCCGGGTCTTCTGTATGCCTGTCCTCCTCCAACTCCCCTCAGAAAGCATGTTGGCTGAAGACTCATCTCATCCTTATTGCCGCCTCCTTGCCCCAGCAGATGTGGTTTTCCCTCCTTTGGTCTCCTCTGAAATGTCTGCCTTGGATATTGGATTAAGATTTGCATCTCATTTCCCATCCTTGGGGGCTTCCTCTTCCCAACCTCCATTCTCTTCAGCTGACTGCTTGGTACTTCCAATTCCAATGATTATAAGCCAGCACAAGCTGCTTTCTCCAGTGAAGGACATCATTTTGGCTTCTCAAAAGCCTTCTACTAAGAAGATGTACTCCAGCAAATCGAAGAGATTTTCTATTTGGGCTCAACAACGTAACTTATTCCTTTTTGGCTTCTATTTCACTTGTTGTTCCTGGCCTCCCTTTTTCGACAAGAGGCTAGTTTCTCTACTGTCAAACTTCAGTTGGCTGCTATATCCAACTTCCATTTAAATGAAAGTCCCACTTTCTCTTCTAGGCTGTGCAGGGCCTTTCTCAAAGAGGTCTTTTTGCTCAGACCTCATATTAAAGATCCTTCTCCTTGGGATCTCACTCTGGTCCTGCAGTCCTTGACACAACCCCCTTTTGAGCCTGCAGTTAACTATGATCTTGAATTCCTGCCTTGGAAGATGGCCTTTTTGGTGGCTATTACCTCAGCCAAGAGGGTTTCTGAATTGCAGGCTCTCTGCATTAAAGCCCCCTTCATGATTTTTCATAAGGATAGGGTATCTCTCGGAACCAATCCTTCCTTCATTCCTAAGGTGGCCTCGAGGCTAATCTTAACCAGTCGATTCAACTCCCTGTTTTTTTTCCCCAAGTTTTCGAATAAAGGGGAATATAAGCTGCATTGTCTGGATATACATGGACAGTTACATTTCTACTTGGAGAACAGAAAATTTTTGAAAATCTGATCTGCTTTTTGTGGCCTTTTTCTCAGGCTAAGAAAGGTCAGGCAATTTCAAATGTTTCTATTTCTCATTGGATCGCTAGCTATGTAGCTCACGTTTATGAGAGCAATCACATGGAAGTACCCAGACCAGTTAAAGCTCATTCCACTAGGTCCATGGCCACATCTTCTGCTTTCTGGGCAAGGATTTCCTTAGATGATATTTGTGCTGCTGCCACTTGGTCTAACCCCCATAACTTTGTGACGCATTATAAGTTGGACTTTGTGTCTAGGGGCAGGGCTTCCTTTGGTTCTGTGCTCCGGCATGTCCTCCTTTGAGACCTCCCAGGGTTATTGCACCTATCCATGATCAATAATGACATGGATAGCACCAGCTAAAGAGTTATATACTTGCCATAACTTGGAATATGGACTATTCACTGTCATTATTCATCACGCTCCCTTCCTCCTTCCCCCTCCTCCTGGTGTCTGAGGAGTTATGGAGGAAGGATGTTCTTCGTCTTCCATTGCTGCAGTCCTAACAATTGGGTATAGTCCGCATCCAGTCGGCCCGAATACCAGAGTATAAGGCTGACGTCGGTCATGGCGCATTAGACTGACGTCAGTACATCAGGGTACTAATGCGCATGACCGGCGTCCTATCCTCAGTCTTTTTTGCCGCGTGGTCCGATGCAGAAGCAGTTTTGCAAGTGCAGGTTGGCGTTCTGAGATATTTCCGAAACCGGAGTTTCAGACCGAATCAGAGTTGGCTAAGTACCCTAGAACATTTTGGTTTTTCTTGCCTCAGTATTTAACCGGATGTCAGAAAAAGTGAATAACTGTATTTCTTGTGGGAAACAGATACCGCATAAGGATTTCCATACTTTGTGTATACCTTGTTTAGGGCCTGAGCACGACGTTGTTGGTTGCCGCTCTTGTGCTAGGTTTAACAAACGCACTATTAAGAGGAGGTTAGACTGTGCCAGGTTAGTGTTTGGGAAACGTTGTAATTATAAAATGCCGCCGGATGCTCCGGCGCCGCTTCGCCAGGAAGCGCAAGGACAAAACAGCGAAGTTTAGGGTTGAAGAACCGCAGTCCCGGACGCCGGTTCTTTAGGAGGCTCAGTGGAGCCAGAGGTTTTGCCAGGAGTTTCTATGGAGTCTCCGGCAGAAACTTTACTGTTCCAGGATGTCCCATCTCAGGAGGCAGGCCAGGCTGAAGGGGCTTCTCACGGGCCTATTCTTCCTCTTGTCCCACAGTAATTGGAGCCTCTCCTTCTGTTGCTAAAGCTTCTTTTAGAGGTAGGCCAATTTCAGCTTCAGTGGGGGCTTCTCCTAGCTTTTCGGGTTCTGTACCTCAGAAACATATGCTTAAAATGGCAGAAGATTTGATTACTATGATTAGAGGTTCTATGGGCCCTCCTGCTAAGAGGCCTAGGGTGGAGCCGGAGTTTGCCAGTTTTGAACACGGTTCAGAGGCTTCTGAGTCCTCTGCGGATGATTTACAGGAGTATCCTCCTTATTCTGATTCTGATATGGATGATGCCACTCCTTCGGCTTCTCCTCCTGAGGATTTTTCATTTTCAGAGACTCTGCATTCCATGAGGGAGCACTTTAAATGGGAAGGCCAGGATTACTCTGATTCCAGGAAGAGGCTTAGGGAATTCTTGTTTTTACCCCAGCATAGGCCCTTAGCTATACCTCCTGTGTTGACTGTGGTGGAAGATGTTTTTGCAGAGGCTTCCCTGAACCCTGATTCTTTGCCTCCTGCTCCTGTTAAACCTGATAGGTACTATAGGGTGCCTGAAGCTCATAAGTATTTGTTTAAGAGTCCTAGGGCGGACCCAGAAACTATTTCTCAGGGGCCTAAAGGTGTTAAAGCCTCTGTGGTTAGAAATCCTGTTCCCACTGACAAGGAGGCTAGGGCTTTGGATAGGTGGGGTAAGAAACTGTATACTTCTTCCACTCTAGCCATGAGAGCATTGAATTGTCAGTTCCACATGCTGAAATATCAAAATTATCTCCTTTCTCAATTGAAGTCTAAGGTGGATGCTTTGGCGGAAGGTATTGAGTGTAAAGAGTTGCTGGATTTGGTTTATGTGTCTGAACAAGTGGGCAAGCATTCTTTGCAATGTGGCTTTGATGCTGTGCAGGCCTCCTCGAGGGTGGCTGCCACTAGTTCTGTTCTTCGCAGGCATGCCTGGTTAAGAGATCAGAATTTGGCTGAGCATGTTAAGACAAGGATTTTGGATGCACCTTTACAGTCTGATGTTTTGTTTGGTTCGCCTGTGGAAGCAGTTTTAAAGAAAATGGAGGACAAAGCTAGATCTATGCAAACTGTTACGAATTTTTTGCAGGTACAGCCACCAAGTTTAGTAGAAATTGGCCTGCTAAGGGGTGGACTTATCCTGCTTATGACTCCCAGTCTAGGGGTAGGTCTAGACGTGGTAGGGGCAGGGCTCAAGGTTCTTTTAGGTCTAGAACAGGGAGTTCACCTGCTCAGACTTCTAGTGAGGGCAGGGGTCAGTCCTTTCGTAGCAGACCCAATGACCTGCCTTTTCAGCTGCCAGTAGATTCTCGTCTGGCAGCTCCTTTGGGAGGACGACTGTCTCTTTTCAAAGACAAATTGGGATTTAATTACTCAAGACAGATGGGTGTTGGACATTATTCACCACGGTTACAGGTTTTATTTCCATACAATGCCCCCTTTCAAAGGCATGCCAGACGTTCCTCCTCCACAAAGAAAAGAGGCTCACAAGCAAGTTTCTCAGTTACTCAAAATGGGGGCCATTCAGCCAGTCCCTGTATCAGTAAGGGGCCTAGGATTTTATTCCGCATGTTCCTAGTACCAAAGAAGGGGAACACGTGGAGACCAATTTTGGATTTATCTCTCCTCAACACTTATCTGGACATTCCCAAGTTCAAGATGTTGACGTTACAACAGCTTTTACCTCTGCTGGAAGTTATACAGACTCAAGAGCCCTTTGTGCTCAGGCTAAG